>NC_057811.1:482285201-482585201 GCF_018294505.1 Triticum aestivum
GCGGCGTTGCGAGACGGCGACGATGGGAACCGCGACGACGGGCGGCGGCTGGCGTATGGGGCGGCGGCGCGAGACGGCGACGACAGGCGGCGGGGGCGAGGGCAAGCGGCGAGGGCGAGCGGCGGTGCGGGACGGGAGCGGCGGCAATGTCGCGAAGAGGTTGGAGATGGGGAGATGAAACTGAATTTTTTGCAAGTGCTATATATATAGGAGGGGCCTCTAGTACCGGTTGGAGCCACCAACCGGTACTAAAGGCCAATTTTGGCCAGGCCAAGCGGCGGGAAGCGGCCCCCTTTAGTACCGGTTCGTGGCGGCCTTTAGTACCGGTTGGAGCCACAAACCGGTACTAAAGGGGCGTGCTGCGGTGCGCAAAGTTTAGTCCCACCTCGCCGGGCGATGGGCAGCCGCACTGGTTTATAAACCCAGCCGCGACTGCTCTATCGAACTCCTCTGTAAACCAGGCTTCTGGGCCTAACTATGGCGCGCTGTCCTGTGTGCCTGCTGGCCCTTGTGGGCCTGAATTTACATGCCCAAGGCCTAGCAAGCCCACTGGACAGCGCCCCAACAATTTTTTATATAGTTTTTTCTTTTCTACTTTTACTTATTTTCTTCTACTTATTTCTGAGTAGTTTTTTATATAGTTTTTTCTTTTCTGCTTTATTTATTTTCTTCTATTTATTTTGAGTAGTTTTTTATATAGTTTTTTCTTTTCTGCTTTATTTATTTTCTTCTATTTATTTCTGAGTAGTTCGAAGTTGTAATAAGTTATTAAAATTTTGAATAGCCGGTGTAACAGATGAGTTTTTGTCTGAAACCCTGATAGTTCGAAAGAGAGTGTCCAGTTTGTACACGAAGTGCATCCAGTTTTTGCCGTAACCATCTCTACTTTTTTGCACATGCCATGTGGGTGAAATGATGATACCATGCCAAGTCTCAACCTTTTAAGAGTTGATTTGTAGTGCTTTTCAATTTCAGGGTCATTTAGCTCAAAACAAATCAGTAAAATGCATCAAAAATATAAAATTATGTCAGAAAGGGTTGAAAGTTGACGACGTGGCTTTGAATGGTGCATAATGAACGCAAAAAAGTCCGGAGTTGTAATAAGTTATTAAAATTTTGAATAGCCGGTGTAACAGATGAGTTTTCGTCTGAAACCCTGATAGTTCAAAAGAGAGTGACCATTTTGTACACGAAATGCATCCAGTTTTTGCCGTAACCATCTCTACTTTTTGCACATGCCATGTGGGTGAAATGATGATAACATGCCAAGTTTCAACCTTTTCAGAGTTCATTTGTAGTGCTTTTCAATTTCAGGGTCATTTAGCTCAAAACAAATCAGTAAATGCATCAAAAATATCAAATTATGTTAGAAAGGGTTGAAAGTTGACGACGTGGCTTTGAATGGTGCATAATGAACACAAAAAAAGTCCAGAGTTGTAATAAGTTATTAAAATTTTGAATAGCCGGTGTAACAGATGAGTTTTCGTCCGAAACCCTGATAGTTCGAAAGAGAGTGTCCAGTTTGTACACGAAGTGCATCCAGTTTTTGACGTAACCATCTCTACTTTTTTGCACCGATTCGTAAAGAAATATAAGAGCATTTAGATTACTAAAATAGTGATCTAAATGCTCTTATATTTCTTTATAGAGAAATACATCAAAAATACATTGATCATCAATGATCTTTTTGTGTACAATCTGAATTGACAATATGAGTCCTCACCGGTTTAGAAACCGGAGAAAACTCATATTGTGGCCACAAATTCTACAAATAGAGTTCAATGAAGACCAAGTAGTTGTGATAGTTTGAGAAGTAACATATTTAAGGTGGTAAAAACCCTTTTAGTGGAGCGAGGTGGGACTAAAAACCCGCTGCAACTAAAAACCTCTAGTACCGGTTTGTGGTAAGAACCGGTACTAAAGGTGCTGGTGGGGCCCCATCCGGACCACGGCGTGCCACAGCCTCTTTAGTACCGGCTTGTGGCACGAACCGGTACTATAGGTTCGCCACGAACCGGTACTAATTTGCTCCGCCTGTCTAGCTGTTCGAACCGGCGCTAATGGCAACATTAGTGCCGGTTTTGTTACAAACCGGTACTAATGTGCTTCACATTAGGTCGTTTTTCTACTAGTGTATGTGGTTACCGAAGGTAGTTCGGAGTCCCGGATGAGATCCCGGACATCACGAGGAGTTCCGGACTGGTCCGGAGGTGAAGATCGACATAGTGGACGAAGGGTATTGGAGTCCGGAAGTGTTCCGGGGGTACCAGGCTATGGCCAGCATGACCGAAAGGTATTTCGGAGGCCCCGGCAAGTGTTGCAGGGCCTCATGGGCCAAGGGGAGGGGGCAAACCAGCCCACTAAGGGGCTGTGCGCCCCCACACCCTTTTCCCACGTTACTTGGGGAGGTGGGGCGCCTCCACCTGGCTTGGGAGGCAAGCCTCCACCTGCTTGGCTTGGGGGGCAAGTCTCTCTAGGGTTTTCCTAGGGAGATCCAATCTACCCTAGCCGCCGCCCCCTAAGGGAAACCCTAGGGCGCCTCTCCCTCTCCCCTTCTCCCTATATATAGTGAGGGGGTGGGAGGGCAGCCGTGACCCTTCCCCTGGCGCAGCCCTCCCCCTCTCCAACTCCTCCTCCTCTTCCGTAGTGCTTGGCAAAGCCCTGCCGGAGAACCACTAGCTCCGCCACCACCACCACGCCGTCGTGCTGCTGGAGTTCTTCCTCAACTTCTCCTCTCCCCTTGCTGGATCAAGAAGGAGACGTCCCGGGGCTGTACGTGTGTTGAAGCGGAGGCGCCGTCCGTTCGGCGCTAGATCGGATCTTCCACGATTTGAATCGCCGCGAGTACGACTCCATCAACCGCGTTCTTGTAATGCTTTCGCTTAGCGATCTTCAAGGGTACGAAGATGCACTCCCTATCTCTCGTTGCTAGCATCTCCTAGATTGATTTTGGTGACACGTAAGAAAATTTTGAATTATTACTACGATCCCCAACAGTGGAGGCAGATTTGTCCGCGGACACGCCCGAGCGTGGCCACCGACGTTTGAGGGGTCGGATTTGCAAATTCCGGGTGTAGATGCTCTTACTCCCAGCCAAGATGCTTGACGTCAATTGTGGAGTGGAACGACCAATACTGCCACCTTCTTATTTTCTGGTACTGCTACTTCAGCACTATATATATATATAACACCCAATCATGCACGTCCGGTGGTTTCTCTCTCTCTCTCGCTCTATATGTAGCGCCCTCCCGTCCGGCCCTCTGCTTCCTTCCTCATCACCTCGAGCTTCACCGAGTGAGAGAGGCAGGAAACCAGTCGGTCCACGGGGAATGCGGGGAGCACCGGCGGGGAGAAGGCGATCGCGAGGGAGTTGGTGCTCAAGGTGGCGATGCACTGCCGGTGCGAGGGGTGCATGCCCAAGGTGCGCTCCGCCGTGAGGTACCTCACGCTGGCATGCGGGGTGGTGAAGGTGCTCGACCGGTCGGTGATAGAAGCCACACAGGAGGTGTGGTTGCTAGCCACAGCGGACCCAAGCGCCTCCGCATGAGCCTCCACGAGGCCACTGGCAATAAGAAGGTCGACCTCGTCTTAATCCCGCCCAAGCCCATCTACGAGGTCGTACATTCTTGCCCCTCTCAAGTTTTGTCATGCGATATAGGAAGGAAAACGTTTGCAGCCGGTCGACCGGCTACCTGTTCCGCCGGTCGCTCGCGCACATGTACTGGGCCCACGGGTGCTCTTCTCTCGCCACATACCTCATCACGTGTCGCCGTTCCCCTTTCTCTTATCGATTTGACCAAGACGCCGCAACTTTCCCTATCTTCCTCACAAATCACAGCCATCGCTGCGCACAATGGCCACCAATCGCTGCTGTAAATCGAGAGGAGGCAGGTGCTGCTGCGAGGACTCCGGGGGGAGGGAGGTGCTGTGTTTTTTGGGCGGTGGTTTTGCTGTTGAATCTGGTGCTGCGGCTGCCGGGGGTCCCGACGAAAGCTGGCCGGAGCCAAGGGAGACACGAGGGCGAGGTGTGATGCGGGGCGACAACGGAGGTGCCGGAGTGCCACAACCGCGCTGTGCCTAGAGCTAGGACCGGCGTGCCGAGGTGCGGGGGCATGCTGGAACCGGCGAGGCGGAGTGCTACCACCGGCGAAGAGCGGTGCTTCAACCGGATTCGGCGAGAGCTACTATCAGCGTCAATTTTTGCTACAACTAGGATTTTGTTTTGCTGGAATTAGTGAATATTTTTGCAAGGATTTGTAATTGGGGGTGTTTTTGGCTGGAACCAGCTCCAATTTTTGCTGCTACCATATATGATTTTGCTACAACCATCCTTCTGATTTTTGCTACTGCCCGTCTTTGATTTTGCTAAAACGAGTTTCAAATTTTTGCTACCACCGCCCTTTGTTTTTGCTGCTACCGTATTTAATTTTTGTTTCTGTTGGATTCGTCTTTTTGCTGGAACCAACCAAGTATTTTGCTGGGAGCAGCAAATTATTCTGCTGGAACTGGCTTCTTCAATAGCACGGCCATGGCGGCCGCTTTCCTTCCCTCGCGCAAGATGTGCCAGGGGAGCAACGAAATTGGCAAAGCTAGAACCGGCACACAATTTTGCTGGAATCGGCACCCAATTTTGCTGGGATTGGCCATGGTGACGACTACGGTTGGAGCAACGAACTAGCGAGGATGTTTCAACCTGCAGGCTTTTTTGCTGGAACCGACTGCGTGTTTTGCTACATGGGGGCAGACACACGCGGGGCATGAGCGATGCGACCATCGAGCCGGCGAGGGGGTCCGCCGAGCTGCGCCGACGAGCGGTGACTGCGAGCCGACGACCGGCGCCATGGAGCCAGAGGCGGGAGGCCGCGGGGGGAACAACTAGCAAGCAGGGGACATGCGCGACTGGCGTCACTCGCGAGAAGAGAAGGAACTTGCGCGAGGCAATTTTGTGGTCCAAGACGCGTGCATCGGGCGGCTGCGCGGCGACCGGCCCAAATTTGGGCCGGTCGACCGGCGCCTAGTACTGGCCATATAGGAAACTGTGGTAGGGGGGCCTCTGCCCCCTAGGGCCTTGTTCGGTGCATATGGGTTTAATCCCCTACGGGATCCCCGGCACTCGCTTCACCCCATCCCCCACTAACCCCTCCCTCTACAGTCCCTGCTACGCAACATCATTTACTTCACCACCTCCACCAACAGTGAAACTTTATATCTGGAATCACTTAAACTGGGACTGCATGTTGATTTTAAGAAATAGCGGGGTGTTTTCTGCAAAAAACGTGACAGTAGACAGGTAGAAGCGTTCCGTACTTTATTAGTAGAAATGCAGTATTGACAAATGGTAACTGCTATTTGTACAAGTCCAAAGGACATGAACGAATAGGCGTCTGTTCGAATAGTCGCTAGCGAACCTTCACGATGGTTGTCAAAAGCAACCATCGGCAGTTAGCGTATAAGCAGGGATTAAATCTGATTTAACTAACTTAATTAATACTCGGCACTCCCCCTAATCAGCGCATATCCTTGTTATCATACATCCTCTTGTTCAAGTCTCCTCTAAAAACCCTACGGGGAAATACGAGGTGATATACATAATATGCCATGAAATAGTTTTCGTGGTGGCTTCTCTCTGCAGTTATCGCGGGAACCTTTCCGTTTGGAAGGGAGGATTTTTGTAGTTAAATGCTGAACTTTTAGCCGTTTAGCGGGATTTTCAGTCCATTCCGCTGCTCCGCTATGGTGGAAATTTCATAAAGGCCACAGCCACCAGCATAGACTGGAGAAAGACTAGCAGATAAGGCTGGTTGTAATGGGAGTATCATTGCTAGTATCATGCATGCCAACTAGGCAAATTTGATGAGGTGTCATATAATTAAATGAAGAAAGAGAGGGTTGAGTATCATATCATGATACCGTATCATAATAAATGTTATGCTAGTATATATGTGTTATGCATGTAAATAAATAAAGTACTACATGATACTAATATATGATACTATGCATTAGGGAGGTAGTATCATACACTAATATCATATGCATGATACTAGTATGTGATACTCCCCATTACAACCAGCCTAAGGCCGGCCGCGAACATGCATAGAATCAACCATGCATGATGTAAATGGGCCCGTTTAAGCTCACTAATGGTCTAATACTTCAATAATTTTTTCTTTCAAGAAAAATGAACTATTACCACGTGACACATGTGGTAAGCAATCCAAACTATTCAAAAAAAAAAAAACTATCGAGCTAGCTGAACCTAACTAAATGGGACTTGCGGGTGCCATTTATATCCCTGCCATGCATGCATCGTCCAAAAAGTCGATCGGCCGATCTGATCTGATCTGGATAGTACTATCGTGCATAGTGTTCCGGCTCTAATGCTTGTTGACTTTCATGTTTCTCCCGTCCAGAAAGCGACGTTGTCCTAAGCGACGGTACGCGCCTTTGATTCGAGACAAAATGTTGTCCTGAACACGACACCACCTCACGTACGTACGTACGTACTACGTGCGTTTCTTTCTCCTCCACGCCCCAATCGGTCCGATCCGCCATGACACGGACGTACGCGCATTGTGATGGTGACCGACTAAAATCCAATGCAGTGCGAGGATAGATAAACTGAACTTTACCTTCTGATTTTTGCGAAACAAGACACAGCGGCGGTTCTAAGTGGGGGTGCCGTGGTCCCCTCCAAAGTGCAATCTGATTTCTAGTATAGTAGTACTAATTTAATGTTATTTGAGAAGTGGGAGTATTTGTTATGATTATGATTATATTTTGCACTACTCGTTTCAAAAAAATATATTACACTATTTGCTTAACGGAAATACAAAATCCAAGTTCATTACAAGCAAGACTAGAATGTGGGAAAGAAAAGAACCGAGCTCGTGCATTGCCAGGAAACCTGCCACGGATGCTCAACATCAAAACACCATTACCAGGCAAAAACCTGACAACACATAGAATAACCACACGGAGCTAAAACATGACCAGCCAATAGTAGACGACACTGTCCAGATGACCCAGCCTAAAAGTGGGGGGAAACTGTCTCACTCAAACTGGCATTTGAAAATGCTACCCGCCAGCCTCAAAAGCAACAGGAGACTAATGAAACCAGCCACTGAGGCGACACTGCAGAACATCAAGCTACACGAAGGACAAGGACTCACATCAAGCCCCAGCGACATGTCCCACGCGGCGCACGCCAAGTGCCGAGCGAGCACCGTAGCTTCCTTTGTCAGCACACCCACATACACTCCTCCCTGAAACACATCCTTGTCTGCTCCTTTGAGTAAACGTGCCCAATACATCATAAAAGGAAGAAACCCTGTGAAAAGGGGTATATATGAGTCAGATATTTCTTTTCTTACTCTACAATCACTCATTGCTAGTGAAGGGTATGGGGACAGTGATTACATGTACTATGTGAAGGAGGAGGAAATTGGATCTGAAAGAGTAAAGTATTTAGGTAATGAAGCTAGTGTTCATGAAATGTTGGAGTTTTTTCATCATGTCAAGCTAGTGAACATAAAGGTTGTGAGAAATGTTGAACCTGGAATTAGTACACAGGCTAATGAGAATTACATGAACACTCAAGAGAGCTGCTGTGTGAAAAAGGTTGTGGAGCAATCTGAGCTTCAGAATCAGATAGATGATAGAAAGGCTCAGCTTGAGAGGAGCAGGATTCAAAGAGAGGCAGATTTGAACCACTTTGAAGGAGACACTGAAGTGTCTGAATTTTGTTCTGAGGATTCAGTTCATTCAGATGGGAGTGTTGAAGCTGTTCAACAAATGGAAATAGAGTGTGCCTCTGAAGAGGATACAGCATTGCAAACTACTGCTATTGTGAAACATGTGAAGAATCCTGGTCCAACTAGCAGATGCCACAATGAGGTAGAGAAAAAACGTTTTGAAGATTGGTTTCCTGAAGCAGATGAGTTTTGTTTTGCTGGTGATGCATGCATAAGTGATGAGGAAGAAGATGATGAAGTTGAACTACCATACCTCATGAAGAAGCCAAAGACAAAGAGTAGTAAGAAAAAGATGAAGGAAAGGGTATATTTTGACCCCTCAATTCCCAATTCACATTTACTCTTGTGCAAGAGCTTGTGTTTTCATACTGTTTACCAGTTCAGAGAAGCATTAAGAGATTTTCATATAAGGACTTTGAGGTCTTTTCACTACCACAGGAACACTCCAACAAGAATTATTGTTTGGTGTTCACAGAGAGAGCATGGATGTGAATTTTACATGTGTGCCTCCAGGATAGCTCATGAAAGAACATTTTGCATTAATAAGTGTAACATGGAGCACACTTGTCCAGCATCAGCAGAGAACACAAAGGTTACTACTAAGTGGCTTTCCAAAGCAGTTGAGCCTTCTCTTAGAGCAGATCCTAGAGCACCTGTGGATTCACTTATTAAAAACAGCAAAGTCAAGTTTTCAGTTGATGTATCAAAGAGTCTGGCCTATAGGGCAAGGAGGAAGGCTATTAAGGTTGTACAAGGTGACCAGAAGGAGCAGTACTATAGACTGAGGAACTACCTACAAGCAGTTCTTGACACAAACCCTGGTAGCAGGTGTATAGTAACAACATTTGAGTACCCAGAAAACCGTGCCCCAACTCCTAGATTTAAGTACATGTTCTACTGCTTGCATGCATCAAAGCAAGGATTTCTTAATGGTTGCAGGCCCTTTATAGGTAAATCTATAACTGCATTTTGTTCAAAATATCTTGTTGTAAATTTATGGTAGCTAATTTGGGTATGGATGCAGGGTTTGATGGTTGCTTCATCAAGCTAACCACTGGACAGCAAATTCTTGCAGCCACAGGAAGAGATGACAACAACAACATCTACCCCATAGCCTTTGGTGTTTTTGATAAGGAAGATTCAGAGAGTTGGACATGGTTTCTAACCCAGCTAAGATGTTGCATTGGAAGTGGAAGCAAATTTGGGACCTACACCATTATTTCTGACAGGCAAAAGGTATGCACCCTATCTTAGCCAGTAGTTCAGATATATATTGTTATTACTAGCTTTATTTCTTTTTGTTCATGACCATGGTTATTAATTTACAATCAGGGTCTTCTTAAGGCTATAAATGAGGTGTTCCCTGATTCCCCTCAGAGATACTGCCTCAGGCACATATATGCAAATTTTCAGTCAGCTGGTTTCAGAGGAGCAGAACTAAAGAAGCTAGTAGATCAGGCTAGCTACTCATTCACCAAACATGGCCATGAATTAGCAATGGCAGAGCTTAAAGCAGAGTGTGAGGATGCCTGGAAGTGGCTTAAAAAATTCCAAAGGAGACTTGGTGTAGGTCTGCAATGGATTACAATTGCAAAACTGATCTAGTTGTGAACAACCTTAGTGAGGTTTTCAACAAAATGATCCTTGATGTTAGGGCGAAACCAATTAGGAGTATGTTTGAAGGAATTAGGACTAAGAAGATGATCAAAAGGCAGAAGACTAGGGAAAAAACAGAGAACAGCAGGTGGATGATCACACCCAACTATTCAAAGAAACTAGAGGAGAAGAAGAAGTATGCCAAATTTTTTGAGGCGCATAAGGCTGGTCCTGACATTTGGCAAGTGTCTAGTAAGGAAAATCAGTACTGGGTGAACCTAGCTACTAACTCATGTGACTGCAGGAGGTGGGACATGACAGGTGTGACATGCAGTCATATAATAGCAGCAATGAGCAAGATTCACATGCACCCAGAGGACTATGTGCATGAATTTTTTTAAAGCACTATATATTGAAGCATACAAAGACATAGTGTACCCTGTCCCTGGTCCTGAATTCTGGCCTGACACCCATACTCAGGATATTGAGCCCCCAGTGTTGAAAGAAAAACCAGGCAAGAAACAGACAGCTAGGAGAAAGGGCCAGTTTGAGGTGCCTGCACCAAAGGACACAAGCAGGATGGGAACAATTACATTCAGCAATTGTGGTCTACAAGGCCACAGATATACAAACTGTGGGAAAGCTCTAAAACCTAGTCTTGAGATGAGAAAGAACTTACACCAGGTCTTGAGATATACAAACCAATTACATTATTTGTTTAATTATTTTTGGTGCGGTACATTTACTAACTGGTTCCTCTAAAAACTTAATTCTGTCATGCAGGAGAATAGAGAAATTTCCAGGGGTTCCTCTAGTGCTACACATGTGCCTCCACGAGCACCACATCAACACCAAACTTCACAGATGCCAGCCTCATCTGCTCCACCTCCTAAAGCAATGAGGAACAGAAAAATAGCAGCAACTAAGAGAGGTTCATCATCAACAGTATCAGCAGGAGCAGCCAGGTCTTCAACAGCACATCCAAGAGGATCAGCATCAACAAGAGCTCCAAGACCATTCAATGCACCAAGAACATCAACTGGAGAACCTGGGATATTAACAAGCAAGAGGAAGAGGAAACCTCCTGGGAAGTTTGCAGCTTATTTCAATGCTAGTGGAAACCATTGAAACTCTGTGCTGCTACTTGAAGTTCGTGTGCACCTATAAGTTTGTGTTCTACAACTTTATTTGGATTGTATGCTACTAAGTTTGTGGTTTACAACTTGATTTGGACTGTATGCTACTATGTGTGTGTTGTGCTACCTGAATGTTGAATGTATGGTACTGAATGTTTTAATTTGTTTTATTTGTTTTAATTTGCCATTTCTACAGTTCAGAAATGTTCATATTCAGGTGCATGTGTAGAAAAGTTTTTATTTGTTTTGTTTGTTTTAATTTGCCATATGTACAGTTCAGAAATGTTAATATGAAGCAGAAGTTACTGACATCATAGATAAACCACCTGCTTCTTAAAGCATAACAGTTCCTCCCTCATACCATCTTGATTCAGGTTCTGAAAGCACATGAAACTTACCCAAAATATACACCTAACATGCATCACATTCCAAGGCCAGCTATATATATAGGCCTAGTAATTACTTAACCAACACAGCAACCACTTCACTCATTCATTATTGCCTAGATCCTCTCCAGCTTATCTTTGCTAGCATGCCCAGCATTGAGCAGATCGGCAATAAGATACTCCAGCTTCTTCTTCTCTTGCTTAAGTAGGTCCCTGTCTCCCTCCACTTCCTTCATGGCCTTCCTCATGTTCTGAATGATATCTGCTTGGCTTTGAAGAATGCACCTTTGCTCCTTGGCAAGCTTCAGCTTTTCCATACTTAACTCAATCTTTGCCTGATCCTCAAGTTGCTTCTTATTCTCATTTAGTTCATTGATTGCCTGACTGGTATAGTCCATGTCATGAGACATCTTGCCATCTTGATAGTCAAAAAGCTTGGACACATCTTCCACCAACTGGCTGTAGTTGTTTGACAGAAACTCAATTCCCTTCTTTAACTTGCCCACCTCTTTCTCATGAGCTTGTTTGTCCTTCACCCTACTCAAGTTCTGCTCATGGTACATGTCCCAAATCCTTCCTAGGCACCTTTGTAGAATCTCTGGCCAAGGACCATCTACCCACTCCACCACCCCACAGTTGACACCTTCATCCTACAGAAGCAATTCTTTAAAATTAGGCACAAAGCACCTTACTAACAAACTTAGTACATATAACTCAAGTCATTTAAGTGGAATCCTATGCTTACTTAAATGCTCTCTGAATTCACCTAACATAATTCTTTCAAACTAAGCACACATCACCTTATTTAGCAGTAGAGATAAATTCAGTTAACTCTGTTCTTTTCAGTTAATAGATATATTCAGTTAACAGCTAACAGAATTTCAGTTAACATGTGTTCTCAGGTTCATTCATTTATTTAATTCAGTTAACTCAAGATCTACTTTCACATATATGCTGCACTTTTCAGTTTTAGTTCTAAACACAACACACATCTCTGCACAAATGAATACCTGCTGCACCAGCAAATCACATCTCCACCAGCAAAGCAAATAAGTGTTCAACATTTAATACCTGGCTCACAGGACAACCCAGGAATCGCCTCCCTGTCAAAGCACCTTCAAAAGCTACCATCTTCTTCGGCCTCTGATGATGCATCATGCACGTCGGCTCAGATTCAGTGTAAGAACCACGGAAAGATGGTTCCACCACACTGTCAGGGGTTTCCTACAAAAGAAACTTCGAATCAAACCAAAAGCAACTTGGAATCTCCAATTTGGATGAACTAACCCTAACCCTAACTCTGTTCCACCATTATGCACTTACAAAGAGCTGAGGATCCATTGAAACCATGCAGGTGTCCTCGTCCGAGCTCTCCTCGTCATTCCAGGAGGGCATCCTCAAGTTCTACCGGCAGCAATGGCGGCGGCGGCGACGGCGATATGCTCAGAGCACCAGGGGGAGGGAGAGGATGAGGAGGAGTGAGTGAGCGAGCGAGGAGGGAGAGGATGAGCGAGTGGCTGAGGTTGCTTCCCACTTATTGGACCACCGACAGGCGCCGTTCCGACCGCGGACGCGCCGTTAACGGCCGTCAACGCGCGGCGGGCGTCGGTTCGCCAGCGTGGCAACTGATTCGTGGGCCCAACCGGTCAGATTCGGGGTTAGCGCGGCCGAAGCGAGCGCTTTCGCGACTTGGTAGTTTTTTGCCACGGTTTAGGACAAAAGTGGTAGGTTTCCGCACAAAATCGTAGAGTGGTAATTTTTCGTCACGTTTCCGTCAAATATGGTAGTTTTTGGTTAAATACTCTAAAAGAACAAACATGAAGATAGACTCAGCACATGATCGCATCACATGATTCTCAAAGGTTATTTTGTTTCTCGGGGTCCAAATCCCTGGCAGACAGCAGCAACACAGGGGGTTGCACTATTTGTCATCCTAGTGCAATGATTCTAAGTCTGGCAACTACTTCCTCTGTAAACTAATATAAGAGTGTCTAGATCATTACTTTAGTATTCTAAACGCTTTTATATTAGTTTACGAAGGGAGTAATAATTAATAAATCCGTCAACCTTGTGTTGCCATTTGATGAGTGGGAGACGACAGAGCCGGTGAGGGTACGCGAAAGTACGAATGAACAATGCAGGCGTAGCCCCATTTGCATGGGGCAGGGCCATTATTCAGTTCTGCTGTGCCGAGCTGAGTTCAGAGGTGGTGGGGTGGACTGGAGCAACATCACTTTTCGCTTAATGTGTTGTGGTTACGGGCAGATAGTTTCTTCTTCTTTTTTGCGAATGACGGGCAGATTGCAGGTTAACTAGGCAAAACAAAGACATCGGTTCTAGCGGGGATCATCCATCCTAATGGGTGTAGCTAGAACTCAGTCGACTAAGACAATACGAGGGGTCTCGTTGGATGAAGATTTTCTACGTGGGTCGGGCTGTTCGGTCGGACGGATGAAAACGAAGAGGAGTGTCTAGTTGAAGATATTTCGCAGGCAGATGGTCCTGTACCCAGTTGCCTGTACCGGCACGGGAGGCAGGTCGTCCAACGCGTCAAGCCGGTGTGGTAGAAAAGAATGGATTTTATTTCTTTTTAGAATTTGGAAACATGGGTTGGAGTTGGAGATCAGATCGCTCATTGCTGCAATGCCCACTGCAGTTCGCACCTCTCACGCGGCGCGACATGCACATGCATGCAAGTAGTAGTACAAACGTGGCGAGTGCTGGGTGGGTAATTGGCAGGCTGAGAGAGTTTAGCAAATTGGGATCGGGCTCGTTCAGTGGAAATTGCTAGGCAAATTGTGATCTGTGCGCGTTCGTGCGCTCCTTGCCGATGAAGCAATCAAGTGAGAAAATTAGGAGCGTTTGTTCAGTGGAAATTGCAAGCAAAACTGTGATCTTTGCGCGCGCGTATGTTCAGTGGAAATTACAAGCAAATTTATGACCTTTGCACGTAGGCGACCCCCTCACTGCACCTGCCAATGTTCCTCGTCACGTCCAATGGCCTCCCTCTATATATAGCCACTTGCATCCGTCCTTCTGCTTCGTCAACCGTCATTAACTCGAGCTTCATCTCGTTCGGTGACGGTGAGTGACAGTGAGAGAGAGCCACAGATGGAGAGGAACCAGTCGATGGGGCACGCGGGGAGAGCCAGCGGGGAGAAGGCGATCGCGAGGGAGCTCGTGCTCAAGGTGTCGATGCACTGCCGGTGCGATGGGTGCACGCCCAAGGTGAGCTCCGCCCTGAACAACCTCGCGCTGGCACCGGGCGTGGTGGCGGTGCTGGAACGGTCGGCGACGGAGGACACCGAGGAGGTGCGGCTGCTGGCCACGGCGGACCCCGAGCGCCTCCGCAAGAGCCTCCACGAGGCCACCGGCAAGAAGGAGGTCGACCTCGTCTTCATCCCGCCCAAGCCCAACAAGCAGGAGCGATCCGGCCGCTGGAGCGGCGGCAAGGAGGACCCTCGGCTCGTAGACTTTGCTGCGGTCCAGGGGCTGCTCGCCGACCCGCAGCTCCACGACCAGGCGCCGCCGCCCGGCTATCCTCGGTACGGGAGCACCTACGTCGAGGGGTACCCTCCTCCGGTGCCGCCCTACTACCCGGGCCCGCCGCCCCCTGCTGCGTGGGTGCCGTACGGGCACCCTTTTCCGGCGGCGGCGGCTCCACCCGGCCCCTACGTGCCCAGCGCGCCGTGGTGGACCGGCGGCCCCAGCAACTGATCGGTCGAGCGGAGCCAGACCTGAGCACGAGACGACGACACGACACGACCGACTTTACATATATACCAATACACTTATGTGTGCCATGAGCTATAATGGGGAGCTGATCGATCATTTACTAAGTTCATACTGTATTATGTCTACGTGCTAGTATAGTAGCTAGCCTGAATAAGCCTGTATATTTGGTAAGTTCCGTATACATAAGTGTGCAGACCGCTGAAACTATACTGCAATGCAGACTCTCGTTTGATTTATTACGTGTCAAAGGGTAGAGGGCTGGACCCAGCTGGGGTACACAAATAAAGTTACGAACGAACAGTACGTACGGTGCCGTGCGTGTTACTTGGGTTGAGCTGAGCTGAGAGGCAACAGTCACCAGACCAGTGGCCAGTTGCCTAGCAACGATTTTTTTTTTTGAACACGGTACAATCGCAAGCGCTCATCACACGCGCATACACGCACCCCTAAGAACGCACACACGCACACCCTACCCCTATGAGCACTCCGAAAGACTGAGCCGGCATGTCATTTTGAAATTTACGAAGTCACCGTAGGCACCTCGTCGTCGAGGGAAACGTCTCCTTCCACTGAATGCGCATCGTCAGAAAAATCCTGAAATAAATCCAAGAATAGGATTAGCAGATAAGGGCAACGGGTAACATAGAATCGACCATGCATGCATCGCCCAACAGATCGGGCCCGGCCTGATCTTACCCTGATACTACGTATTATACAGCGTTCCAGCTCTGATGGACATGGACATGCATGCATGATCTTTTCAAGTCACCCCCGTCCCGAAAGTGTCGTTGCCCTAGCTAACCTAGCACGATACACGCGCCTTTGATCCGAGAAAAGGCCTAGTCCTGATCATGGCGCCACGACGTACGTCACTTGCGTTTCAGTGCAGACCGCCATCGCTCGACCATGCTACGTACGTTCGTATGCGCGGTGTGATGGTGACCGACCATAATCCAATGCAGTGCGATGCTAAGATTTATGGACTGGACTTTATTTTTGATTTTTTGAGAAACAAATATGGATGGATAGATAGGTAGGTAGACGGGGCCAACGGATTACACGCATCGATCGTTTGATGAGGGTACATGATGAACGAACAGTGCAAAACGTGCAAGGTGTAGAGCCACCTGGATTGATGCATGCAGCGGGCGGGGCCAACTGTGAGTTGGGCCAAGCTGAGCTGAGAGGCAGGTGAAGGAGAGTGGGGCAGCAGCAGCGTCTCTTTTGGCTCCTCTCTGCTTTAATCAAGTCGGTGTCGGTCCCTCCCCGTTTCACCGCGACGTGTGATGTCCACCGCGACGCGCGACTACTTGGCGACGGGGCATCAGGGAAGCCGAGTCCTGCGCGTCCATCCGTCGAGCTAGCTGGTCAGTCAACCACGGCCCGCCCACGGTCGGGACGGGCCGTGTCGCCGATCCATCATAACATGCTACACACAAGAGAAAGGAAGCAAGTCGTTGTCGTTAGAGCAACTTCAACGCGGCGACTCATTTCGTCCATGCGCGTCTGTTTAGATCGCGGTGGATAGAAAAGTCGGCCCAACGCGCCGACCCAAAAGGACGGGTATCCACATTTCATTCGCCTACCGACTCATTCCCTATCTATTTTTTAGCCTCATTTGCAACGCGCGCCAACTACTCCCCTGGCCCGCCAGTCAGTGGTAGCATCCGTCATCTCCCTCCCTCCACTTTTCCCAAAACCCTCCCGCCCCCGCGCGCTCCCGCCGCTCGCCATGGACGACAACCTCGATGGCGCCGCCTGCCTCACCTCCCTTGCCTCGTCCGGCATCACGACCGCCCCCTCCGGCAAAGGCAAGACTCGCGCCCCCCGCAAGACCGCCACCACGCCGAAGAAGAAGCTGGCGCCTGAGGAGCGGGCCAGGGAGTCGGCGAAGAGAAAAGGCCGGAGGCACGCGGCGAAGCAAGGGGCGAAGCAGCGGCGGCGGCCGCCGCCCAGCAGGAAGCCACCAACGCCCGCGTCGCAGCAGCAACAAGGGAGGCCCTGTTGTTGAAGGAAATATGCCCTAGATGCAATAATAAAGTTGTTATTTATATTTCCTTATATCATGATAAATGTTTATTATTCATGCTAGAATTGTATTAACCGGAAACTTAGTACATGTGTGAATACATAGACAAACAGAGTCTCCCTAATATGCCTGTACTTGACTAGCTCGTTAATCAAAGATGGTTAAGTTTCCTAGCCATAGATATGTGTTGTCATTTGATGAACGGGGTCACATCATTAGAGAATGATGTGATGGACAAGACCCATCCGTTAGCTTCGCATTATGATCGTTTAGTTTTATTGCTATTGCTTTCTTCATGACTTATACATGTTCCTCTGACTATTAGATTATGCAACTCCCGAATACCGGAGGAACACCTTGTGTGCTATCAAACGTCACAACGTAACTGGGTGATTATAAAGATGCTCTACAGGTGTCTCCGAAGATGTTTGTTGGGTTGGCATAGATCAAGATTAGGATTTGTCACTCCGTGTATCGGAGAGGTATCTCTGGCCCTCTCGGTAATGCTCATCACTATAAGCCTTGCAAGCAATGTGACTAATGAGTCAGTTACGGGATGATGCATTACGGAACGAGTAAAGAGACTTGCCGGTAACGAGATTGAACTAGGTATGATGATACCGACGATCGAATCTCGGGCAAATAACATACCGATGACAAAGGAAAAAACGTATGTTGTTATGCGGTTTGACCGATAAAGATCTTCGTAGAATATGTAGGAGCCAATATGAGCATCCAGGTTCCGCTATTGGTTCTTGAACGGAGATGTGTCTCGGTCATGTCTACATAGTTCTCGAACCCGTAGGGTCCGCACGCTTAACGTTCGATGACGATTTGTATTATGAGTTATATGATTTGATGACCGAAGTTTGTTCGGAGTCCCGGATGAGATCACGGACATGACGAGGAGTCTCGAAATGTTTGAGAGGTAAAGATTCATATATTGGAAGGTTACATTCGGACACCAGAATGGTTCGGGACGTTTCGGATGAGTTTCAGAGTACCGGGGGTTACCGACCCCCCCCCCCCCGAAAGTTAATGGGCCTTAGTGGAGAAGAGAGAGGGCCGGCCAAGAGGTGGCGCCCCCCCTTGCCAGTCGGAATTGGACAAGGGGTGGGGGCGGCGCCCCCCCTTTCCCTCTCCTACTCCTCCTCTCTTTCCCCCTTTGCTACTCCAGAAAAGGAAAGAGGAGGGGGAATCCTACTTGGACTAGGGAGTCCTAGTAGGACTCCCCACACCTGGCGCGCCCCCCTTGGGCCGGCCTCCTCCTCCCCCCTCCTTTATATACGTGGGAGGGGGGCACCCCAAAGGCACATCAAGTCTTCTCTTAGCCGTGTGTGGTGCCCCCCTCCACAGTTACACACCTCGGTCATATCGTCGTAGTGCTTAGGCGAAGCCCTGCGCCGGTAACTTCATCATCACCGTCGCCACGCCGTCGTGCTAACGAAACTCTCCCTCGTCCTCAACTAGATCAAGAGCTCGAGGGACGTCATCAAGTTGAACGTGTGCTGAACGCGGAGGTGCCGTACGTTCGGTGCTTGGATCGGTTGGATCGCGAAGACGCTCGACTACATCAACCGCGTTACTAATCGCTTCCGCTTTCGGTCTACGAGGGTACGTGGACACACTCTCCCCGCTCGTTGCTATGCTTCTCCTAGATAGATCTTGCGTAATCGTAGGAAATGTTTTGAAATACTACGTTCCCCAACAGTTGTACCTAGGGTTAAACCCTGGCCAGCACGGGCTCGTCAACGCCGCCGTGGCCGCGGCCAGCACCGGCTCGTCTGCGTTTCCTTGGATGGTGCTGTTAGAGTCGCCACGTGCGTTGGCGACTCGCCTGATTCCCAGCTTCCACGTCTACCCACAAGCCTCCCAACTCTCCTGGGAATGCTCGCCGGAGGTGCGCGTGGTGGCGCCTTCCACGCCCGCGCCCACGCCCATCAACCTCAATGCCACACCGGTAGCCGGTGGCTCATCATCCGGTGGGCCGAGCAAAACGTGCGCGCGAGATGCCAGCCAACATGCTCCCCGGCACCCGCAACCTGTTCGACAGAATGCTGGCGTCCGGCGGCGACGATTGCATGCGGAACATCATCTTCGAGGGTGGTACGGCGGCCACTGGCGGTGCCACCATGGCTGGCTATGATCCAGATGAGACACAAAGCCAGGACGGCCGAGGGCCGTTCACGCCGTTGACCTTTGATCAAGCTGGCATGCAAGCCGCCTTCATGCAAGATCAGGTCGGCCTGGACCTGGACGGCTTCCCGCTCGACCACAAGTTTCTGGAGGACTACGGCCTGGAGGAAGAGGATGAGTTGGACATCGACGGGGAGCCTTTGTTCGAGGACGAGCTCGCCAACCAAGCCGCCAGGGCGAAGCCGAAGCGCAAGAGCAGGCGGACGAAGGCATACACGGCGCCCGAGGACAAACTTCTTTGTGAGTGTTGGAGGGACATTGGGCAAGACCCCAAGACAGGCGTTGTTGGGGATATAACTACTAGTGTAACCCGCCCAGGAGGGGCCGGGTTACGCTATGGCGATTCATCATATGAAGCCCAATATCAAGCTTGAAGATGGCGGTTCAGTTAAGGGCCCGAAGCCCAAAGGCGACTTAAGGCCTGTACTGATAAACCGCCATAAGAGCATAACTTGTATTGTAAGGCAAGATTAAGTTGTCACCGAGCCGGACACTGTTTATGAGCCGGCCGGGACTCTATGAGCTGCTGGGCGTCGACCTCTGTATATAAAGGGACGACCCGGCGGCAGTTTAGGGCAAGTAACATCAAATCGAGAGCCGGGCATAGCGGATTCGCTCCCTGGTCATCGAAACCCTAGTAATTCCATCTCAATTGGATTAGGCTTTTACCTTCACCGCAAGGGGCCGAACCAGTATAAACCCTCGTGTCCTTTGCCCCGTTTTAACCCCTTTGAGCTTCCTAGTTCCGATGGCTCCACGACTAAGTCCTTTCACGAGGACATCTGCCGTGACAATTCCACGACAGTTGGCGCCCACCGTGGGGCCAGCGCACGGTGGATTTGAGTTCTTGAAGGGCAGCTTCGAAGGGCTCAAGGGATACGCTATGGCCCGGATGACCAGGAGTCGTCGCGGCAGGCTCTACATCGACGACGCCGGCTGGGGCCCCGACGCCGGCTCAATTGAGTACGGGTACCGGGTCCCCTTCGGCGGAATCCACGTCTTCATCGGCCGGATTGGCGAGCCGGGCCCTGAGCCGGACATCTGCACCGACATCATCGAGACGGCTCAACGTGCGAGACCCGCCTGGGCTCAGCCCGCCATGAAGCGTGCCTTCGTGGGTTGCATCCATGGAGGAGAATTTTCTGAAGGATCCGTGGACGGTGGTGAGACGGTCGTCTATTCTGACGGTGAGTCGTCCACAGGTGAGATGGATTCATTGTATCAACTACAAGACGGCGGGCTTGGGGGCTGTTCCGATGGCAGCAGTATTCCGGACCCCTTTGAGCCGCCGAGCAGGGTAGGGATCTTCATGGCTGGTACTCAACCCGGTCAAAACTCTACGGCTGCGCCAGCAATAACCTCCGGGTCAGGAGCGGCCGGGGCAGGAGGCCTTGTGCGCCCGCCGGCTCAGGTGCTGATTGATCTCATGGACAAATTGACGGCCCTGTTAACCGCCACAGTTATTACGGCGGATCAAGCTGAGCATGATGCAGAGGTAGCACAGGTACGTGAGGAGATAGCCCGAGCCAAAGAATCCCTAGCAGCTGAGGACACCAGATTGGCCGCGGAATGGGCGGCTTTGGATGCTCGAGCTCAGCAGATCCAGTCAGAGGCTTTCCAGCTTACGATGAATCTGAACGCGTCTAATGAGGTGGTGAGGAGGAGGCACCAGAAGGCTCAATCCCGTCTGCCTCCGGTTTATGATCCTCGGAATCTCTTCTGCACACCCGGAGCCGGCCCTAGTAACCCGCCGGAGGCAAACCGGTCTATAACACCCGGAGCGGGGGCGCCGGTTCAGCCCCGAGTGATGGAACCTCCTCACGTGAATACTGCCCCGCCTCGCTATGTACCAACACCACCGGGTCACTTTTCCAACCCTTTGGAGAACCTGATCGCTGCATCAATGCATCTGGCGGCTCTCCCAGTGGATGGCGACTCTCCAACAGCAGTTGAGACGCGAAGGGTCAGAGAGCTTCTTCAGACGGCTCTGGCGTAGCAGGAGGCTTATTCCTATAGTCGAGACAGGATTCATTCGACTCCTCGCCCAAGCCGGAGCCCGAGTTACAGCAGACATATGGATTTGGAGGCCTTGTCAAGCAACGCCCAGCGCCGTAACCAGCCAGGTGGGTATAATCCGGTCCAGGACAGGATACGTCGAGAGGATGAGCGGGCGGCTCAGCAGGCGGTTCACCAAACCTTCCCGGATTATCCAACGACTTCTATTGAGGCAGGTGTGGCCACGAGAACCGGCGGTGTTCCTTGTTTGATACCGGCTCTGCGTAATGAGCGTCTGCCCAAGGATTTCAAGGGACCTCGAAAGGTGCCGAATTACACAGCCGATTTACAGCCTGGGGCGTGGATTGAAAGCTATGAGATGGCCATGGAATTGTTGGAGGTCAGTGATGCGGCAATGGCTAAGTACTTCACCATGATGTTGGATGGAACGGCCCGCACTTGGCTGAAGGGGCTTCCGCCTAACTCCATTGGTTCGTGGGCGGAGTTAAAAGCCCGGTTTATTCAGAATTTCAAGGACACATGCAAGCAGCCCATGTCGATTGTGGATTTAACTAATTGCAAGCAAGAAGAAGGTGAGTCCACGACCCATTGGGTGCGCCTGGTCAAGGAGATAATACATTCATCTGATAAGATGGATGCTGGCTCCGCGGTCTTAATGTTGGAGAAAAATTGCCGATTTGAACCTCTGAAACAGAAGCTGGGGCGGCTCAAGCGTGATTGTAATGACATGGGCCAGCTGATGGCGGCTCTAGTCAAATACGCCGATTCTGATAGTACCAAGGATCCCGCGTCTGATGAAGAGAAGACAGGGAAGGGAAAGAAGAACGGCAATGGAAAGGGTCATCAGCATAACCTGGCAAGTCAGGGAGGCAATAAACGTAAGGCCGACGGTAACCCAGAGTTTGTGGCTAACACCAATTCACAGGGTAACAATCAACGACGCAAGGGGAGGCCGCCCCCTCGGTCTGGCGGGTCAGGTCCTACTCTTGAGCAACTGCTCAATGAACCCTGTCCAAAACACGACACTCGGGAAAGGCCAGCCACTCACATATGGAAAGATTGCACGATCATGAAGGCTTTCAAAAATTCTAACATGTTCAACGGCAACCATGGGCCTGGCGGCGGCTCAGGTGGAGGCGGTTTTCATGGCTCGGGCGGCGGCTCAAGTTCCGGCTTTCAAGGAAATCAAGGTGGTTATAATCAACAGTCCGGTTAGGGAGGTCAGCAACAGCAGCAATTGGGTTATCAGAGCAATCCAAGGCAGCTGAATAGTGGACAGTATCATGTGTTCACCACTAGTCCGTGCAAACGAGACCAGAAGCTTCACAAAAGGGCTGTGAACGCTGTTGAGCCGGCAGTCCCACGTTATTTGAGGTGGTCGGAGCAGCCCATTGTATGGAGCAGAGAAGATCACCCTCTAAGAGTTGACAATCCGGGTCAGTTGGCTTTGGTGGTGGCACCTCAAGTTGGTGGATATAAATTCACTAAGGTACTCATGGATGGAGGCAGCAGCATCAACATCCTCTATTATGAGACCTTTTGTCGGATGGGGTTGACTGATAAAAATCTTAAGACATCCAACACTATTTTCCATGGAGTGGTGCCTGGTAAGTCGGCATACCCAGTTGGTAAGATTGAGCTGGAGGTAGCCTTCGGAGATGAGCATGATTCTAGGGCTGAGAAATTCACCTTTGAAGTGGTCAAGATCAAGAACCCGTATCACGCTCTATTTGGACGGCCGGCTTATGCCAAGTTCATGGCGCTGCCATGTTATGTTTACTTGCAGCTCAAGATGCCGGGTCACAAGGGCACCATCACGGTACATGGGAGTCGGAAGGTAGCCCTAGAATGTGAAGAAGGCGATGTTGCTTATGTTGAATCTGTCTGTGCAGCAGAGGAGTTGAAATTTTATAAAGATAATGTTGACCCGGCAGGCATGACGTCTCTGAAGAAGCCAACCATGGAACACGAGCCGGTGATGAAATTCAAGTCGGCCGATGAGACCAAGCTTATTGATTTTGTTTCAGGCGACTCATTTAAGCAATTCAGCATCAGTGCCAATCTGGATCCCAAATAGGAAAGTGCGCTCATCGAGTTCATCCGTGAGAACCGGGACATCTTTGCATGTGAACCTTCTGACATGCCGGGTGTACCGAGAGAACTCGCTGAGCACACTCTCAATATCGATCCAAAGTTTAAGCGGTCAGACAGTTTCTTTGGCAGTTTAACGAGGAAAGGCGCAAAGCTATCAGTGAGGAGGTGGCCCGGCTCTTGGCGGCCGGGTTTATTGTTGAAGTTTTTCACCCGGAGTGGTTGGCTAAACCGGTGCTTGTACTTAAAAAGAACAGCACCTGGCGTATGTGTGTGGATTACACGGACTTAAACAAGGCTTGTCCGGCTCATCCTTTCGCTCTCCCCCGTATAGATCAGATCATTGATGCTACGGCGGGTTGTGAGCGTTTGAGTTTCTTGGATGCTTCTTCTGGTTATCATCAGATCAAGATGGCAGTTAAGGACCAGGAGAAGACGGCTTTCATCACTCCGTTTGGAGCCTTCTGTTATGTGTCTATGCCTTTTGGGCTTAAGAGTGCTCAGGCGACTTATCAACGATGTGTGTAGAACTGCCTCCATAATCACATTGGACAAAATGTTCATGCTTATGTGGATGACATTGTGGTGAAGTCCAGAGAGAAGGAGACCTTGATAGATGATCTGAAGGAAACCTTTGATAATCTCCGGGTCTACAAAATGATGCTTAACCCGGCCAAATGTGTGTTTGGCGTGCCAGCAGGCAAGCTTTTGGGTTTTCTGGTCTCTAACAGAGGCATTGAAGCTAACCCGGAGAAGATCAAGGCAATCACTTCTTTGGCTAAGCCAGCGTGCATCAATGATGTTTAGCGACTGGCGGGCCGTATCGCTGCTTTAGGCCGGTTCATAAGCCGGTTAGGTGAGAAGGCCATACCGCTGTATCAGATGATGAATAAAACAGACAACTTTGTCTGGAGTGATGCCGCTAACGCTGCCTTTGAAGATTTAAAGAGACAGTTATCTGAGCCGCCGGTCCTTGCGGCTCCCATTGATAAGGAGCCCTTATTGTTGTATGTGGCTGCAAACTCACGTGATGTCAGTGTTGCAATTGTGCTGGAGCGCAAGGAGGCTGGCAAGGAGCATCCGGTTCAACGGCCGGTTTACTACATAAGTGAGGTGCTCATTGAGTCTAAGCAAAGATATCCACATTGGCAGAAGCTCGTTTATGGGGTGTTCATGGCGAGCCGGAAGCTTAAGCAATACTTCCAGGGTCACCCCATCACTGTGGTAAGTTCTGCTCCTTTGGGAGACATCATTCAGAATAGAGAGGCCATAGGACGAGTCGCCAAGTGGGCCATTGAGCTTGGGCCTCATGGCTTGAAGTATATGCCACGTACTGCTATTAAGTCTCAGGCATTGGTAGACTTCATCAATGATTGGACAGAGCTGCAGACGCCTGAAGAAAAGCCGGACAACACATATTGGACTATTCACTTTGATGGGTCCAGGCAATTGGAGGGCTCGGGGGCTGGAGTTGTTTTAGCTTCCCCTCGAGGTGACAAATTTTGTTATGTGCTCCGGTTGATGTTTCCCTGTACTAACAATGCAGCTGAATATGAGGCCTTGCTCCATGGTCTTCGGATGGCTAAGGAGATGAACTTAAGCCGGGTAAGGTGCTTTGGCGACTCAGATTTAGTGGCTCAACAGGTGTCAGGCAAGTGGGATTCTAAGGATCCTCTTATGGCGGCTTATCGCCGTGAAGTTGATGCTATCGCTGGACACTTCAATGGTTATCAAGTGGAGCACATTGATCGAAGAAAGAATGAGGAGGCTGATGCTTTAAGCTGGCTGGGATCTCAGCGTAAGCCGGTGCCGCCTAACACCTTCTTGGATGTTCTGCATAAACCTTCTGTTCAGTTACCCACAGAGGAAGACTTAGTTGTTCCAGACTCAGAAGCGCAATTAGTGGCGGCTCTTCACGTCATCCCAGATTGGACAGTGTCATATTTGGCTTACATGACCCGGGGCGAGTTGCCTGAGGACGAGACCTTGGCTAGACAAATCGTCCAGCGGTCTAAGTCAATGACAATTGTTCATGGTGAGTTGCATCATCGCAGTATTACTAGGGCGTTTCAACATTGTGTGTCGCCGGAGGAAGGTCAAGAAATCCTTCGTGAGATCCATGAAGGCAATTGTGGTCATCATGCCGGCTCAAAATCTCTTGTGGCCAAAGCTTTCCGTCATGGTTTTTATTGGCTGACGGTTCATGCTGATGCGGAGGATCTGGTCGGTAAATGTGATGGTTGTCAAAAGTTCTCACGACGAGCTCATGTGCCGGCTCAAGAATTGAGGATGATTCCAATCACTTGGCCATTTGTAGTCTGGGGGCTTGACATGGTTGGGCCTTTCAAAAGGTCCAAGGATAAAAAGACACACCTCCTGGTGGCGGTTGATAAATTCACGAAGTGGGTTGAGGCAGAGCCGGTCAGTAAGTGTGATGCAGCCACGGTGGTTCAATTCATGAAAAAGGTGATCTTTCGTTTTGGTTTTCCACATAGCATCATAACTGACAATGGTACTAATCTATCCAAAGGTGCCATGGAAGAATTCTGTCAACGTGAGCATATCCGGCTCGATGTTTCCTCAGTAGCTCACCCTCAGTCCAATGGTCAAGCTGAAAGAGCCAATCAGGAGATCTTGAAAGGTATTAAGCCCCGGCTCATGGTCCCTTTACAACGGACGCCGGGTGTTGGGTGGAGGAGTTGCCTTCTGTGATATGGAGCATCAATACTACACCTAACAGGTCTACAGGCTATACGCCTTTCTTCATGGTTTATGGAGCAGAGGCGGTTCTACCAAGTGACATCCGTCATGACTCGCCCCGTGTGGCGGCTTACGTTGAAGCTAATAACGAGCAAGCCCGTCAGGATGCACTTGATTTGTTCGATGAGAAGCGTGACTTAGCAGCAGCCCGCTCGGCGATTTACCAACAGGACCTGCGTCGCTATCACAGCCGCCGGGTTAAGTCCAGAACCTTTCAAGAAGGCGACTTAGTGCTCCGGCTTATCCAGGATCAGTCTGATGCGCACAAGTTATCCCCACCTTGGGAAGGGCCCTTTGTGGTCAGTAAGAATTTACACAACGGGTCATATTACCTCATCGATGTTCGAGAGCGCAAAGACTCACGTAAGTCGGAGGAAGAGACCCGCCGGCCATGGAATATCGCTCATCTTCGGCCTTACTATACTTGAGCCGCCGACTCTCATGGTGTACATATTTTGACGATGTATATATTATGAAAAGTAATAAAGCAGGACCTCTGTCCTTTTTCATCCTCAAAGTTTATATGTCTTCATTATTATATCTTTGAAACGACCAACAGGGAGCTGATCATATTTGAATCCGGCTTTCCCTTTGGTCTAGCTCATGATCGTATTAGAATCTAGCCGTTAGATATCATGATCACTGGGGGGCTTCCCGTTCAAACATAGGTCGTATTCGAACCAAAGAGAACATAGCTGTCGATACCCTTTTGATTGGCACACTACCAAACCTACTAGGGGGCTTCTTGATCGTATCCGAATCATAGCTCAACCCCTTTTGGGTCTGACGTGGATCGTATTCGAATCAGCGTCATTAAACAACTCTCAAGGTCATTTGGGGGCTTCCTGTTCAAACATAGGTCGTATTCGAACCAAAGAGAACATAGCTGTCGATACCCTCTTGATCGGCAACGCCAAAGCCACTGGGGGCTATATGATCGTATTCGAATCTTAGCTTAACCCCTTTGGAATGGTTTCCTGATCGTATTCGAATCAGAAGCCTCAAAACTTTGTTTATTTCTTATAAAGTTCTTTGCAATCACAATGTTTTGATTTTGTCTTACGACTTTTGATCATATTTGGAGGCATCCAATGAGTGGCTTCTATTTAACCCGGCTTGGCCTTGGTAAATAAATTGCCAGTATATAACAATAATCATATGAGTGGAAGTACCAGCTTATACAAGATTGGGTTGTCACCCTTACTGTTCGGATCACATAATCCGGCAGCATAAATCAAAGGATCACAGGTATGATGTTATGGTTATATTTCAAAGATATAATTCATAGCCGGTTTATCTATGATTCTTGTTCATATTCTGGGTTACATGTAAGATGTATGACCCGCCATGCGGTAAACCGCCAAGGGACTTGTGATTTGTTTTTCTATGCAGGGCAGTTAAAAAGCTCTTTTAAACATAAGAAAAACAGATGATCAGCACAATATGGAGGGATATAAGATGGCGGCTTAAACAGTGTTGAGTGCCAGACACATGCACGATGGCACGACAAAACCAAGTTTTTTTCTACCCTATTACATGACTCCCCGAGTCCAAATGATGAAACATTGTTTTTCAAGCAAAGCGTAAATATGAGCCGCCTGATGGATCAATTGAGTTGTTGGCCTGAAGCTTCTGGATCATCCCTCTCTGCTCCTCCATCTTGTTCCTTGTCCTGGAAGGTTGACGATGACCAGTCAATGCCACTCAAAGCTTCAAATTCAGCTTCATCATCCTCCGGCCGGGTCAACTTCAGGGGCGAAGGTATGCTTACGAATTGGAGGAATCAGGCTGGTCTCTTCATAATGTGGCATTGGAATCCTCCGGTTTTCGGCATCATAACCCGGATGATACTTGGTAAGATCCGTGTCATTAGCAATCAGGGTGGCCACAGGGCGGATTTCCTTAACACAAGTGGTGAAATCCTCCTGTCCAAACGGTGTGTCGTCCTCTTTTAAGCTTGGATAGCCGATGGCGAGGTCGGCCGGGTCTAGCTCCGGTAGCCACGCCTTAGCCCGGCTTAATGCAGTTACGGCTCCGGCTCTTGCAGAAGATCGCCTTAGTTCATTGAACCGCTGAGGTAACACAACAAGCCGCTTTAATACGTCTGACAGGAGGGTGGGAACTTCATTTGACAGGGCCACTGCGGCTAAGGCACGCTGAGACCCGGTGTAAAGTTGTTCCACCAGTGTGTAAACCGCCTTCAGTTTTATCAGCATGCTCTGGTGAAGGTTTGAGCTCCTGGGGCCTGTATTACAATGTCAGGTGAGTTGATGACAATTCATATGATTATTCCAAACAGATTCAAATATCTAACAATTGCAGAGTAACTTACCAAAGATTGCTGAGACCATCTGAGATATATGGCGTTTTAAACCGGATAATTTGGCTGTTGCTTCTGCAAGAGCGGCCTCTGCCTTCTCAGTCCGGTTGATCAAGACCATCTTTTCATCAGCCCAGGCCTTCTTCTCTGCTTCAAAGTCTTTTTTTCAGTTTTTCTTGTTCAAATACACTGAATTCAAATTTGGAGTTGGCTTTTTGGGTTTCAATCTCCTGTGCTCCCAGGCGGTTCTTCAAGTCAGATATTTCCGATTCAAATTGACTAATGGTGGCTTGTACAAATGCCGGGTTACAATCAGGATTATCATAATACAACATTAAGTCCCAAGCACCTTGCAAGCAAAGATACTTGGCACTTGGGGGCTAATGTATGTTGAAGAACTCTGTTTACAGTGGCGGTTCATGCAAGTAAGTCCCAAGCACTTTACAGGCAAAGATACTTGGCACTTGGGGGCTAATGCATATTGCAGTTCAAAATACTTTTCGATTAAAACATGATAAGGACCGGGTCAAACATGCTGCTTAAGCCGGCCCTTGGGGGCTACACGATAAGCCGGAGTTTTATGTGTATTACTAAGCTGGTTTTAAATCTATAGCATATTTCATCATAAGCAATAGACTTGGGGGCTGGTATGGTAAGAATAAATGAAGTACAGAAAGAAGAGTTATACCTCAGATTTTTGGTGCATCTGCTTCACCATGTCAATTTCCATGTCACGGCTGGTGTGCACTTGGCTCATATAGCCAGAGAAGATTTCTCCAATACTCATGTGAGTATAATCAGTGACATCCAGTTTAGTCCTACGGCGTTCCCGAAGTTCTTCCTTGGAGGAGCACTTGGCCAGTACGGGCGGTCTTCCCGGTTCAACAAAGCCGGTCTTGATGATTTCAATATCCGGGTCATCTGTCTTGGCCGGGCTAGGGATCTCTGGGTTCTCGGAACCATCAATGGCTTGCTCGACGGGCGGGTCAGCAGTAGGTGTCGGCTTACAAGAATATTTAACCCGGAGCACAACCTGTCAAATTTGTTCTTGTGTTTATATTGCAGATTAGTTTAACATGGATAAATCCAAATTAAACTGGGGGCTAATGTCTGGGATATACCCCGCGGTATGACCCGGTCGGAAGTATGACCTGGCCGGGCTTGGCGCTTTCATTGGTAACCAGCCGGAGTGGCGACTTACGAGCCTGACGACTCACGGATGGCCCTAACGGTGGGTCAGACAGAAGACTAGGCCCAAGGCCCAGAAGGCCGGCTCATGTTATTGTGGGACCGGCTTAAGACGGAAGGCATGAGGAATATTTCCTTTACAGGGAAGCAAGACCCGCACTTCTATCCGACTTGTAATAGAGAATAAGTTAGTTCTAATCCTACCAGGACTCTGCATGTAAGCCGCCCCTTCAAGTTATATAAGGAGGGGCAGGGCTCCCCAAAGAAGGGACAAGCAACAAGAAACAATATCTAGGGCTAGACACAAAGAGCCGGCTTACCGGCGACTCTCTCATGAGCATAATGAAACCTAGCCACAAACAGCATGTAGGGCTATTACCGGATGATGTTTCCCGGGGCCCGAAGCTGTCTAAATCCTTGTCTTGTGTTGCGTCTCTCGATTCCGCCCAACCCCTCTCAAGCTACCACATAGATGCGCTGGCCTCGCGACTAAGTCCTGACACTAAGGACATCTGCCGTAACAATTCCACGACAGTTGGCGCCCACCGTGGGGCAGGCGCACGGTGGTGTTGAGTTCTTGAAGGGATTTTTTTCCAAGGATCGAGAAATTTGCAGTTTTCCGGATGGAGAAAGCCGGTTCAGAAGGATTTGTATCAGCTGCAAGTTCATCAGTCCAGGTTTAAGATCTGGGATTTAAGGTTCAAAAGAAATTAGGGTTACAATTTTTTCGTTGCCGTAAGTCGCCGACACAAGTCGCCGAGACCATCGTTTTTCCGCTACAGCCCGTTTCGTCACCACATCAAATCCAATCTGAAATCGCCAGAATCAGCATGGTTTGGGTCCTCGTTCTGATCACCAGGTCCGACGGCAATACCAACTGCACAAATCGCTGTAACGCAGGAAGACAAGTCGGAATCGAACTATCTAATCAGCCCAGAGACCAGATATTTTTTATAAAGTAATGTCGATTTACTCCACGGCAGATGATAAGGTTCCAAGTCCCGAGGTAGTCAACAATGGCTGCTCCTGTCTACTCTGTGATTTGTGGACTCAAGTCAGAATCAAGGAGTCATCAGACTAGTCACAGTGGGAGTAACTTGACTAGTAACATCACACATTTCAATACAAGATTGCTTATGTGGCAGCTAATTAATGAGGAGAGAGGGGTTTGTGGTAACTTAGCTAGTTACTGTAACATCACACATTTCAAGACATAATGAGTCTATAGCCTAATAAATGAACTCTTTCATGATACCACTCATATGTTACTACCCACTATGGAGGTAGTAACATAGACTAGTAACATCGGTAAGTTACTACCCTATGTTACTACCCACTGTGAGCAGTCTCACGTACTACTTCAACTAGTAGTCGGTCATGTGACTAGGTGAAAGTAAAATCAAGTCCCGAGCCAAGTATTGTTAAGAAGGAAAATAAACAATCATCTGCTCGTCGGATCACGACTCAAAGAAAACAAATTGGCCAGAGCGGCCACAACCCGGACACGGATCAAAACTCCGTCACCGGCTGCCGCTACTTCCACCGTTGTGTCTTCAGCCGCTACTGTGGCCAGGGGCCCGCCCTCGCCGGCTCACTGCTGCTGCTCCTGCTGGCTGCTCCCTTGCCGGTTCAACTCTGCTAGCCTCGCTTTTGAGCAATCGCACGGGCGAGCTGCAGCTTCAGCCTTTCCTTGTAAGATATCAACACCTTTCACTTCAACGTCAAGGTCAAAAGCACCAGTCCATCATACTGTCGAGGAGAGATGCAGGCAATAGGCTGGATCAAACACAGGGACATTAGTATTTGTCAATGTTGCGACAAGTACTGCTACTCCGTATTGGGTTAATTTTCTTCGGAGAGTAGTACGTGTAAATTGGATGAAGCACACATGGAGACCAATTGCGCGCTAATGGCCGCACCCGCGTGCGTCCAAAATAAACAAATCAGGGTAACCATTTACTACAAAAGTGGCATTATACCGCGGATACGGACCACACCGGCTTACAACGCCTTGGCCATCTCTCGCGACCGCACCGGTTTAAAGCACCGTGGCCGTCTCTTACGACAGCGCCGGTTTACAACGAGGAGGACAACTTGCCCGTCCGCACCGGCTTACAATGCCGCGGCCGACTCACCTCTCTAAGCCGCCTCTGATGCTGCGGTTGTTTTACTGTCCGCCCTGCAGTCCGGCCTATTCAAAGTGCCGGGTTGACTGACAGACTTTACGCACAGATCATCTGTCGTTCACAAACATCAGGTGATATCCATCTAAATTTATCTTATTAACACTTATTGTTTTTGTCAAAGAACAATTACTCTGCCCTGTAATATTTTTTACGCAGGACAATTTTTTATGCCATTATACCGCGGATACGGAGTGCATGCACTAGCATTCGTCCATGCCACGCTGCTCGACAGATATGCGTGCAATCCGCCGTTCCCGCGGTCCAGTCCGCATCAACTCGTCAGGACCGTGCGAATTGCCCGATAAAGCGTGCATAGGCCGCAGTCCCCCGCAGTCCGGTCTACATCAACATACAACCGACTCGCCCGTCCGTGCCGGCTTACAATGCCGGTGCCGACTCTCCCCGTCCACACCGGCTTACAACGCCGCGGCCGATTCATCTGTCTGCTTGCATGACCGACTCGCCCATGATTGATTTCAGCTTCACCGTGGTGATCATCAACTCCGCGGTGGATATTTTCTGGCTTAACATATCAGGTGAAATCCCTCCATTATATTTTTATATTATATATTGCTTTCTTTAAAAGAGCAATTACTCTAGCTTGCAAGTTTTCTAATGCAGGACAAATTGTCCACTGCAAAAAGGGATTATTATATCATTGAGCTATTGGATAACTCATGCCGGTTTATATCACGGTTAAATATGGGGAATCTCAAGCCAACTTCTCGAGTCGTCTTGAGACTCGGGGGCTACAATGACATGACTCGGGAACTCCGGGTCATTGGAGGGAAGGATAACCCGGTTCCGGAGGCCACCACCATATTGATGAAAATTTAAAGGCCGTCAGAAAATTGCCGGTTCAAATTAAAGATTCCGGTTTAAAATACGGTTCAAGAGACATCTTTCTCCCGCAAAGCTTTGAAGCTCTCAAATCCGGTTCAACATCCGGTTCAAGGGAAATTTATCTGCCACAAAGTTTTGAAGCTCTCAAATCCGGTTCAAGGTAAATTTGTCTATCACAAAGCTTTCAAACTCTCAATATCCGGGTTTTCCGGTTCAAAAAGAATTTATCTCTCACAAAGTTCGAGTTCTCAGGAAAAATTAAAGGGACCAAAAAGAGTCTTTACAAAGCACAACCCAAACATAGGTACCCTGCTTTAATGACCATTGGGAGCTGATCGTATTCGAATTTAGCTTAACCTTTTTGGTGTGACCCTGATCGTATTCGAATCAGAGTCGTTAAATATTCTTATGATCACTAGGGGGCTTGCTGTTCAAACATAGGTCGTATTCGAACCAAAGAGAACATAGCTGTCGATACCCTTTTGATCGGCACACTGCCGAGCTCATTGGGGAGTTTATTGGTCATATTTGAACCATAGCTCAACCCCCTTTGGGAACCGACGTGGATCGTATTCGAATCAGGGTCGTTAAACAACTCTCAAGGTCATTTGGGGGCTTCCTGTTCAAACATAGGTCGTATTCGAAGCAAAGAGAACATAGCTGTCGGTACCCTCTTGATCGGCAACGCCAAAGCCACTGGGGGCTATATGATCGTATTCGAATCTTAGCTTAACCCCTTTGGGACGGTTTTGTGATCGTATTCGAATCAGAAGCCTCAAATTTTTTGAAGTCTCTTTTTGCAAACAATTTTTGGATTTATTTGAAGCTCTTTTGATCATATCTAAAGTGTATATGAGTGGTTGCTATTTAACCCGGTTTGACTTTGGATGATAAGTCGCCATCATATGGCAATCATAAACATTTGGAAGTCTTGATTTCTAAAGATTGGGTTATCACCCTTACTGCACAGGTCACATAAACCGGCAGTGAAAATTTAATATCACAGGTATCATATTATTATTATAGTTATGTTTCAAAGTTATGATTCATAACAGGCTTATCTGTTACTCCTTGTTACACATCAATGGTTATATGTGAGATATTATGACCTGCCCTGCGGTAAACTGCCAAGGGATCTTGTGATCTAATTATGTGCAGGATAAGACTACATTTGGGTGGTTACCCGCCCTGGTTTTTGACGTTAAGTCGCTAGGGCATATGTTGTTTAAACTCTGTAGGATTTACAGAGCTATGACTTACATAAATGATTAAATTCAAGCCCATCATCATAGATTGAAATTGGTGTCTCAAAAGGGTTATCAATTCTTGATTTTCTCAAAGGCTATAAGCCGTCGGGTTGTACAAATTCCGGCTTACAATGGGGGCGTATTAAATCGCCATCGGCCAAGAGCCGCCGGGTATTTAAACTCCGGATTGACTTATCAGCAGATGAGGTATTCAAAGTCGCTTTGGCGCAATGGTTATTATTTTATCAATGGATATGATTTATTCTAAAATGGAAAGAATAGTCCCGAGTCGTTGCAGGCTTACGACCCGGCACTTGGGGGCTACATTATTTAAATTGAGATCACATCAAATATGCAAGTCCCATGTCACTGCCAGCATGCACCGTGACTCGGCTTACAAGAATATTTAACCCGGAGCACAACCTGTCAAATTTGTTCTTGTGTTTATATTGCAGATTAGTTTAACATGGATAAATCCAAATTAAACTGGGGGCTAATGTCGGGGATATACCCCGCGGTATGACCCGGTCGGAAGTATGACCTGGCCGGGCTTGGCGCTTTCATTGGTAACCAGCCGGAGTGGCGACTTACGAGCCTGACGACTCACGGATGGCCCTAACGGCGGGTCAGACAGAAGACTAGGCCCAAGGCCCAGAAGGCCGGCTCATGTTATTGTGGGACCGGCTTAAGACGGAAGGCATGAGGAATATTTCCTTTACAGGGAAGCAAGACCCGCACTTCTATCCGACTTGTAATAGAGAATAAGTTAGTTCTAATCCTACCAGGACTCTGCATGTAAGCCGCCCCTTCAAGTTATATAAGGAGGGGCAGGGCTCCCCAAAGAAGGGACAAGCAACAAGAAACAATATCTAGGGCTAGACACAAAGAGCCGGCTTACCGGCGACTCTCTCATGAGCATAATGAAACCTAGCCACAAACAGCATGTAGGGCTATTACCGGATGATGTTTCCCGGGGCCCGAAGCTGTCTAAATCCTTGTCTTGTGTTGCGTCTCTCGATTCCGCCCAACCCCTCTCAAGCTACCACATAGATGCGCTGGCCTCGCGACTAAGTCCTGACACTAAGGACATCTGCCGTGACAATTCCACGACAGCTGGCTTGTTCTTCTTCGCCCTTTTGCTGGGCTTTGCTTGACCACTGCATAAAAATCAAAAGGTCAGTAAAAATACAACAAGTTGAACTAAGCACAGATTAAGCAGGTTATCATTACCCTGGAGCGGTTTTGAAAGCCGGCAAATTGGACTGCATTGATTCGCCAGAGGAAGGTGAAGTTCCCTGATAATTTGAGTCAGAAGAATTGAGCGGTTGACGAGTGAGACCCGCCAAAGGATAAAAGGAATGTAAATCGGAGATGACCTCGGTCCGGCGTTTTCTTGTTACATCAGGTAAGCCGGAGGAGAGTTCCGCATCTTTACTGGTCCGGGTCTGCCTCCGGCTCTCATGAATCTGTCGCTTCAAAAGAAATTGAGGATCTTGGTAAGCTAAAGGATGTGAAAATCTTACTTTCCGGGTTACTCTTCGGACTTTCTGTCTTGGCAAAGGCTCGGAGTCGGAGGAAATTATAGTTACCTCTTCAACCGTTGCATGACTCGCTCCTGTATCCTCCTGATGATAATCGATGTCAATAAGATGGTTAAAAAAGGAGCCTAAAGAGTCAAGAGCTACCTCTGACTCGGAGGTATCTTCTAAATGAAGCATATCTGAGGCGCTAGGCTTGTTCCCCTTCTTCCGAGCAGCGGCTTTCCTGGTGGCTTTCTTGGTTTTCCTGGCTTTCTTTGCAGCTTCATGGTCATACTTGACCTTCCAAAATTCGTCATCAGCCTGTGAATTGCAACAAGGTTCTTTGAGTAAAGACGAAATTGTCAAAGTTGAAGGTAAAAATGCTGAAGTCAATGGCTAACGCTGGAGCCGGGTTAGCTTTGCAGAAAGGACTTAAACCTACTTTGCCACAATCTGCCAGGCTCTCATTCAGAAGAGACTTTGTCATATCATCAATGACATCCTCAGGTAAGTCATCAGGGCTGTGCCACAGAGGATCATTCTTTTGGCCTGTGTAATCGCACATCAAGCTGGGGCGGCGGCTCAAAGGAATAACCCGCCAGGCAAGCCAAACCCGGACCAAATCAATGCCGTTTAAGCCATTCCCCAGAAGAGCCTTGACCTTACTCATGGTGGGGGCAAGTGTTTGACGTTCAGCAGGAGACAGTTTATCTGGCAAGGGGTGAGTGGACTCGAGGCGCAGGGCGCGAAAGCCGGGCAGAGGGTTCTCATTAGCCGGATAAGTATCTTGACAATAGAACCACGTCTGGTTCCAATCTTTAGGGTGACTCGGCGGTTCGGCATATGGAAAGAGACAGTCTCTCCGTCGCTGGATTGAGATTCCGCCGAGTTCCAAGCTGGGCCCATTGGCATGTTCATTCTGGCGATTCAAATAAAATAACTCTCTAAAGAGTAGCAAGCTGGGTTCTTCTCCAAGGTACACCTCACAGAACACTTGAAAATTGCAAATATTTGACACGGAATTGGGCCCGATGTCTTGAGGTCACAGGTCAAAAAAGTGCAAGACGTCTCTGAAAAACTTTGAGCCCGGTGGAGAAAAGCCCGGTTCATGTGATAAGTAAAGACGATAACTTCCCCTTCCTTGGGTTGAGGTTTTTCTTCTGTCGGATCAGGAGCACGATAGGACATGACTTCCTTCTTCGGCAGATAACCAGTCTTCACAAAATCATTAAATGTGTTGTCTGTGACGATGGATTTGACCCAGTTGCATGTAACGGGCGCTTTGGGAGCCTTGGGCGGCATTGTGGGGATGGAAGCCTACGACAAAATAAAAATTTCCGGTTCAAATTTAAGCCGGAGAGAAATACTTCAATTCATACTCAAGATGGCGGCTTGCAAAGGGGCCTAATGGTGTATGGTTAATTATGTCAGATTATTTAAGCCGCCATGAGCAGTTGAGGTTATTTAAGCCGCCGGGCGCGTTTGAAGTTATCTATTGAGCATCTCAAATTAGAGCCGGTGGTGTGAGCCGCCAATGGCTAAGTGGATCTATCAAGATACAGGCATTGGCTAAGTATACAAAAACAGGTTTCACATGACGCAACAATTAATTTGGATCAAATGGCTGTTCAGAAAAGGAAATATTCTAGACCTAAAAATCTAGTACAGATGAGCTCGTGAGTTCTAATGAGGCCTCTGAACTAGAAAAAGGGATCTATTAGCATGTGAAATGGATGCAAAACAACTACCGCATGAGTTTAGTATTCCTTTTGAAATCGAAAGAAGATGCAATGAAGGAGCCACAGAGAAATCTGTGATGAACAGCGGAAGACACAGAGGAACTCGCAAACCCTAAATGCGGATCTGAGGTACGGGACGGCGAGGACTTACAGCTGCAGATCTACTGCGGAGGATCGCTGCCGTTCTCTGATCGATTCAGGTTGATGCAACGGCCAAGGTCGACGAAGACGAGGTGCTCTGCGGCGGCGGTGGCGGTGGAGCTCGAGCAGCAGTGGAGTAGCGAGACGAAGAAGACGACGAAAGGGGGAGAATGAAGAAAGACCTAAGGTTGTGCCTATTTATAAGGGAAGACTGATAAAGCGGGCGCGAAAAACGAGGAGGCCAAACATGGTTATCCAGCTACTCAGACGCCTCGATTCGCGGGACGGTCATTAAGATAAGGATCCGTTGGGATATGATTGAATAAAAAATGAACTAAATAGCAGATGACGTCACGGCGGGTTTCCATGAATCCAGAAGATGACGTCATGGCGGGTTATAAATTCTCGCACAGGTGGAAGACAGAAGATTTTTTCTTAAATATTGAAGATTGACATGAACCGGTTCAAATCAATCTGGGGCCTAATGTTGGGGATATAACTACTAGTGTAACCCGCCCAGGAGGGGTCGAGTTACGCTATGGCGATTCATCATATGAAGCCCAATATCAAGCTTGAAGATGGCGGTTCAGTTAAGGGCCCGAAGCCCAAAGGCGACTTAAGGCCTGTACTGATAAACCGCCATAAGAGCATAACTTGTATTGTAAGGCAAGATTAAGTAGTCACCGAGCCGGACGCTGTTTATGAGCCGGCCGGGACTCTATGAGCTGCTGGGCGTCGACCTCTGTATATAAAGGGACGACCCGGCGGCAGTTTAGGGCAAGTAACATCAAATCGAGAGCCGGGCATAGCGGATTCGCTCCCTGGTCATCGAAACCCTAGTAATTCCACCTCAACTGGATTAGGCTTTTACCTTCACCGCAAGGGGCCGAACCAGTATAAACCCTCGTGTCCTTTGTCCCGTTTTAACCCCTTTGAGCTTCCTAGTTGCGATGGCTCCACGACTAAGTCCTTTCACGAGGACATCTGCCGTGACAATTCCACGACAGGTGCAGAACAAAAGGCATCAACCTTTTGGACTCGTGTCCATCGCGAATTCCATGAACGCAAGAAGTTTCCGCCATACCAAATGCAAAGCACGCGCGGGTGGGTATCCATTTCGAAGCGATGGAAGGTGGTGCAACAAGTTTTGTGCCACTCTTGCAAGCATCAAGGCACGCCCCGTGAGCGGCATCGGCATGCAAGACATGGTATCCATGCAAGCGCCCCTCTTTTGTGTCATTCGGTTTATGCTTGCATGTCCATTTCCATATCTATTTGCCAATATGCTTCAATGCAATTCATTTGTAGGCATTCAAGGTCCAACACGAAGGCAAGTCCTTCAATCTCTCTCATTGTTGGAGGGTCATCAAAGACGAGGAGAAGTTCAAGGCGCAATTTGCCGCCATCATGGCGCGTGGGTGGAAGAAAGCCGAGGAGGAGGTTGGGGAGGGCGAGAAGGCACGACCGCGGGGAAAGACCAACTCCAAGAAGGAGGACAAGCGGGATGCGGCGTCGAACGTCTTGATCGCAACCGTGGAGGACATGATGACCAAGAAGGACTCGAGGGAGGAGAAGCGTCGGCAAGAGAAGAAAGAGCAAATGAACGCCTTCATGGAGATCCAAAGGAGAAGGCTTGAGATGGAGGCGGAGAAGTAAACGAGGATGCTTGAGATGGAAACGGAGAAGCAAGCCAAGATGCTAGAGATCGAGGCCGCCACTGCAAAGACAAAGGCAAAAGAAGTGGCTCTTGCTAGCATGATGACGGGGGTGGAGATCATGAAGGTGGATCTCAACACCGTGTCGCCAAGAAAGAGGCCGTGGTTCAAGAAGATGCATGCCGACATGCTCAAGTTCGACGACGAGCGATCTATGACGGCGAGCACCATCCTTTTTTGTATGCCGGCGGTGTGCTGGCATGACCACGGCCGCGATGGTGTGGTCGAACTCCCGCCCCTTTTTGCGTGCTGGCATGTGTGTCGGCCGCTGGCAAGAGCACCAGTGTGAACTGTGTGGTGTTCTTTTTGAAGCTGGCATTGTATGTCGGGCGCTGGCATGGTGTCGGCATAAACTTCGATGACGCCATGGCGCTGGCATGATCTATGGCCGTAGGCCTTTTTCAAATTTATGTGCGGACATGAAATGGGTCGCGGACGTTAGACGCACTGCCGACCAAATCTTGAACAGGACGGACGCCGAGCAGGCGGCCGACCCAAACGGATAAAAATCGGGCAAATGCGTCGATCGTCGGCGCGTTGGAGTTCCTCTTAGTCTTAGAGACTTGGAAGTGGAACATGCATGCGCCGGCCAACCGGGGACCCCAACAAAAGAAACGAAACAATGCCTCCGCGGTGCTGGTGTATCATCATCAGGCTCACGCGGCGCAACACATGCATGGCCCGACCGATCGACGACTCACAATGTTGCCCGGGTCAATGTGCTTCTCCGTGTGATACGTAGTGCCGTGGTGAGGAATTGCGCGGCTCCTTCTCTGTGCCGCTGCAGCAGACTCCTCCGTGTGATACGTAGTGCCGTGGTGAGGAATTGGACGGTCGGTCGGTCGGTGCCACAAAACAGGGGATGCATGGTTTTGCCGATAATAGTGCTGAAGAAAAAATTACCATGGATTGTTCCATAAATTTGCCATGGTCCAAAAAATAAAAATTTCGATGGTTTTAAAAGTTCATTTTGCTAATGTTCGATTAAGTGGATTTGTCATCGTCTGTAAATCAAATTTGCCATGGCGCAAAAAAGGGATTTGCCATGGTCTAAAAATATCATGCCAAATTTGATTTCCATGATACGGTAGTTTCCCCTCGACAACGCATCCAAACAAAGCGGACGCCGTCTACAAAGGCCACGCTTCTCTCTGGCCGCGTCGTCGCCATCAAGCACACCTCGCCGCCCGCGTCGAGATGCACATCGAGATCCACATCGTCACCTTCGTCCATGGCCCGCGCCTGTTACCTCCTCGGCTACTCCAACTCCGCCAGCCCCGGGGACCACCTCGCGCAACACCAGCCACCAATAACCCATAGATCCGGCCACCACCAATGCGGCCGCAGCCACCAGCACCGCCCCGAACCTAACCTGCCTACGCCCCGCACTGCACACTTGAATTAAATGTCGGGAACCACCGGGAAACAATGACAAAATGCCGGGATGCTGCCGTATTTGTTCGTTGGAATAGAAGAGTGAATCGGTGAGAAAGGAGGACATGTGGAGGGGAAATGAGGAATGATCGCAAGACAATGAAGAGGTAAATGGGGAAAGGGAGCGACGTGAACGTTCGCTCGGTTGCGGGAACTCTTCTAACGCCCAAGTGGCATAAGCTTTGCTTTGAGATCGGTGCTAGATGATCCAACGATACAACAGACGTTCGATCTGAACAGAAAAGCATTTCGAATAAATAACAATGAAAACTGGCTCTGTTGTGTGGCGATGCTCGGAGCATTTGCCGGCTGATTTGCTGCGCGTGCATTTTTCTTCCACGATCAGCTTTTTAGTCATGTTTATTTGTTTGAATGAAAGAGAAAGAAAAAAGAAAAAGCTTTTGAGGCATGTTTCCACATAAACAGTGATATTCATGTAAGTATCTATCAGTATCCTGGCAGGCAGACATATATTACGTCGGCGCGTTGATGCCCTTGATACCTGATTCTGTTTCTCATCTCTTCTCAGTAAAGAAGACGCAAGTGCCAAAAAATAATAGTGTAGGAAGGAACCGAAATGTATGCATGGAAAGCCAAGTCCTGCGCGTCAACTACAGTAAACAACGAAGTAGCATTTGATTTTGGAACATGGGTTGGTTGGTTGGGGTGGAGATGAGATGAGATCCCATCCCAGCAATAGCAACAACGGCCATTCAGCGTGCCTGATCGAACGATCGATCGGTCACGCGGAGGCGACTCGAGTCTTTAGTTTATTCCTACACTGTGGAGCGACGAATTGCGCAGCTCCTTCCCATCTGCTCGTCTCGTGCCATGTGATCAATCTTTCTTTTTGGGGAACAATCCTTCCTCCATCCCATTCCCATTGGGACGGACACACGGACCCGAGCGACGTGCATTGCGCGTGGAAGAAGAACAACAACCCTGCATGGCTGCATCCAAATCAAACCCACCCGGTTTGGTCAAAAGTGAGGGACATGCCCTTGGCCGGTGCCAGAATTACGAGGCTGTTTCTGGCAAACCCAAGCTTGTCCAAAGTTTGCTTCTCCATCAATGAGGATAGGCAATGTACATGGACACAGCGCCCCGTTTTGCTTGCCAAAGGTTACTTCTTTCCCAGAAAGGATATCATCTTTTTTCCCTCAGGGTTCTCTGATAGAGAAGGGTGCTTAAGCTTGTCTCTCGCCATCAGTTTTTTTTTTCTCTTTCCATAAAAAAAATGTATATTTTTCCTTTCCTTTTGTTAATTCGATGGAGGACCTTTGCCATCCTTTTTTTTTGCGGGAAGGAGCTTTGCCATCCTTGCACTACCTACTTGCTACTACTTCAACGAGTGGTCAATTTTCAGTACGTTTCAAGTAGGAGTAGCAATCCATACTGCAAGTAGATCATGCTCCACGTTCCTATTTGCCATGGCAATGTACATGAGTTGGGGGGGAAAAATCTGTATTGGTGTATCCTTGAAAAAAAATCTGTATTGGTGACATGGCAAAATCTATATCAGTGACATGACAACAGCTATACACATTTTTGCCATGGCAAAAAGAAAATTATAAACAAATAAAAGTTGACAGTGCTTGATATTTTGATTGAATTATTTGCGAACCTAGATATGCTTGTTCAATTGCTTGCCAACCTTGGGAATCTAGATTTGCCATGCATACGGGAGCTTAGGAGAACAAAAGGTACAACTGACATGACATTTGTTTTGTGAAATTTGATATGTTGGTCATGGCAAAAATATAAAAAAAATGCCCTTGGAAAAAATTGTTCTATAGCAAGTGACATGGCAATTTTTCATAAAAAAAATATCATGGCAAATGAAAAAAAACTGCTATAAAAAATTTCCTAGTGTTCGAATGTAGATGGCAAATTTGTAAGCACAGAGTACTCGTCTAATGGCAAACACAAATATGAATTCCGTTTCGTTTTGATTTCACATACACGCTTGTTAAAAAAATCTCATGTTATTTTCGTAATCTCATGTCGAATCATACTTTATTTCCGGTAAAACAATCGAGGGCCACAAAATTGACATTTACACACTTGACATGGCATGTTGCATTTTCTCTCGCAAGATAATGAAAATATATCTACAAATCGTCATGTGACTAAGATAAAATTCAAAATTACATCTACCACAAAGCCATGGGCTTAATCAAATTTGCCATCCGCATAAAGTGTGAATGCTTCTGCCATGGGGGGCATTTGAAAAACATTTTATGCAAATTTGCCATAGGCTTGGTCAGTATCAAAATTCTACATACTACACAAAGTTCATATTATGAGGCCTAGGACTAAGTAAGCCTAAACATCGTCTGGGCTTAATCAAGTACTACAATTTCATACAAAAAAGCCATACGAAAACAAAATATCTCCAAAAGAATTCAATACAAAACAGGAGTAGAATTCAATACAATACAAATACACCCGCACCGCATGCTTGAATAATCGTTGGGAACCTCCAGGAAACAACTGCAAAATGTCGGGCCGCCGCCGTGTTTCTTCGTTGGAATAGAAGAGTGGGTCAACGACATAGGAGGACATGTGGAGGAGAAATGAGGAACGACCACGAGAAAATGAAGAGGTAAACTGGGAAAGGGAGCGACGTGAACGTTGGCTCGATTGCGCGAACTTTTGCAACATTGAAGTGACATGAGCTTTGCTTTGAAATCCATGCGAGATGATCCAACGGTACAAAAGGCGTTTGATCTGGACGTCTGAAATCTGATGTCGGTTTTTTTTTTCATTTTGGAAAAATAACAATGAAAATTGCCACTCTTGTGTCGCGGCGCTTGGGGTATTTGCTGAATAATTTGTCGCGCGTGCACTTTTCTTCCACTAAAAAGAAAAGCTTTAGGTGATGTTTATTCATCTGAATGAAAGAAAAGAACAAACCTTTTAAGGTATGTTTCCATATGAAATTTTAGGTGTGCAAGTATCTATCAGTATCCTGGCAGGTCGTTATGGATTACAACGTCGGTGCGTGGATGCCCTTGAGAGCTGATTCTGTTTCTCATCTCATATAGAACAATCATCAAGTGTGCAAAAAAATTAGTGTTGGAAGGAACTGAAGTGGATGCATGGAAGCCGTGTCCTACGCGTCAAGCAATAGTGACGGCCAATCAGCGTGCCCGATCGAACGATCGCTCACGCGGAGGCGGACGCGACTCGAGCGAGTCCGGTCAATGGGCTTCAGTCTTTAGTTTACTCCTGCTCTGTCTCTGTGGAGCGGCGAATTGCGCAGCTCCTTCTTCCGCCTGCCACCACGTGGTCGCGGATCAACATGGTTTGCCGCAATCCCCCATCGGGACACGGCGAAGTGAATTGAACGACGTGCAGGGCGCGTGAAGAAAGAACAGCCCATCTCCATCCAAATCAAAACCCGCCCGGTTCGGTCAAAAAGCAAGCGCATGTCTTGGCCGGCGCCAGAATCACTGGGCAGTTTCGGGCAAACCTTGTCCAAAGTTTGGTTTCTCATGAATGAAGACCGGCAATGTGTTTTTGGCCTCACCAAATTCTGCACATGGACACCCAATGTCTCGGGGGGTGTTTGGTTCAGGAACTTTTTAGTACCAGAGACTAGAAAAAGTCCCTAAAAAGTCTTTAGAAACCAAACAGGAGGGACTTTTTCTACAGGGACTAATAGAGTCTTTTTTATTAGTCGTAGGACTTCTGAACCAAACACCCCTCGTTTTGCTTGCCTGCGGTCCTTCTCTCTCACTCTCAGAAAGGAGATTATCTTTTTCGCTTTAGGGCTGTCAGAGAGATAGGGGACATTGGTTAAGGTGGTCTAAGCCTTTTTTGCCAGTCTGTTGCTCTCATGGAGCTGCATTGTGAGGAGAGCTGCTATCGACCTATCATTTCTACGATCTGTACTACAGTGGTTGATTTCAGTATGGCCAAGTAGCACTCCATACTCTAAAAATGTACCTGTACCTGCTACGTCCACGAGTTGTCAATTTTCAGTACGTTTGATGAAGCAGCACTCCATACTGTAAATAGACCATGCATGCTTCACGTTCAGAGTTTGGAAATTGTGTGCGCTGCTGCCGCTGCTGTTGCGTTCCTTCCCAACGAAGGAACCGATGGATCCACCCCGCGGACCGGCGGTCAAAGACCAGACCTCTCTCTCTCCACTCCACTCCACTGAGCTGGCTGCGCGGCACCGCAGTGCACCCCCCTACCTAGCTAGCAGAGTGAGCTGAGTGAGTAGTCACCTCACAAATCAAAATCACGTCGGACCGGACCGGACCGGACGGCGACAGATGAGCTACTCCAGCGTACGTACACGGAAATCTCCGTCGCGTGGCGCCCGGTTTGCTTGCCCCTCCGGTTGACTGGCCGGCCGTGACCGACCTTGACCCGCCGGTCCACACTCCACACTCACGCGCCCACGCTCTGTCTCCCATCGCACGCGGCCGCTCCGCTATATAATCCCGCCCCGGCGCTCCTCGTTCCGCCACACTTCCATCCACTCCCCTGCTTCCTCATTTGCTCAAGTTTCTTTCAGCTCGTTCGGTTTGTGTGTGAGAGAGAGACAGAGTAGCCTGCCTTGCCATGGGGAAGAAGAAGAGCGGCGGCAACGGCGGCGGGGAGAAGGTGGTGGCGGTGGCGGCGAGGGAGTTCGCGCTGAAGGTGGCGATGCACTGCAAGTGCCACGGGTGCACGGACAGGCTGCGCGCCGCGGTGCGGGACCTCACGCTGGCGCCCGGCGTCGAGGCGGTGGACCAGACCGCGGCCGAGGCCACCGGCGAGGTGCGCGTGCTCGCCACGGCCGACCCCGAGCGGCTCCGCAAGGCCCTCCGCAAGGCCACCGGCAAGAAGGTCGACCTCGTCTTCCCGCCCGCCAAGGAGCGCAAGAAGGGGGACGCCGACGCCGCCGCGGTCCAGGCGCTGCTCGCCGACCTGCAGCTGCACCACCAGTACGGGGGCCAGGCCGCGGCGCGTTACCAGTACGGGGGACAGGGCGCCGCGTGGGCCGCGAGCCAGCAGCACCAGCAGCAGCTGCTCGGCCTCGGCGGCGGGTGGAATGGAGCCGGTGCTGGGGGCTACGGCGCGGCGTACCCGTGGCAGCCCTCCTCTGCGGCCTCCTACTACCCGGCTGCGCCCGCCGCTGGTGCTGGTTGGGGCGCGTACGGCGGCTACGGGTACGCTCCTCAGGCGCAGGCCCCGTCCCAGGGCCACGGCGGCTACTACGGCGCGAGCTCGCCGGCGTGGCACGGCCAGGGCTACTGATCGGTCGACCGAGCCGACCGCGCGGCCGGAGACGGGCGAGTACGTCGGATCATCATACCGGATCGCCAGACGACGATGGCATATACATATGCGTACTCCTTTTGTACTAGCAGTATTATATCTCAGTTCAGTTAATTGTTGGTAGCAATCGGCCGGATGATCGGGTAGTGGTAGTAGTAGCTGTGATCGATACTGAATCCAGGGAGCAGATATAGTACTGCTTCCTTTGCTCTTTGTTCATGTATATTTTGCGGTTGAGAGATTGTTGGAGTTCCCTATGCTATGCGTATGAATGAAAATCGTTGGAGTTTCTACACTTGCTTCACTGTCGTCGTTTTCTTGTGTCCAAAGTTTTGTTGTCCTGTCCTGTCCGGAGGCCCAGCAGAGAAAGACAGCACGTAGGTCCCTGAAACGATTTGAACCCTCCCCCTTCTTCCCCTCTTTCTCCATCGATCGAACAGTCACGGGCATGTCCAACTCCAACGCTTGACCTACATTTCTTAGCAAAAAAGGCACAGACTTCAACTTAAACTAATAAATTGAACTTGGTCCAAAAGTACCGGTCGAATTATATATCCATCATACATTTGATATAAACTCTAATATGAACCCTAGATCGGTTGTCGCCGTCGTCCTTGGTCGTCTTCATTGCATGTCGTCGTCACCGTCTTCCTCATGCGGTGGCGCCTGCGACCGCTGCGGTGGTTGCACTGCAAGGGTCGCGGCGCCTGCATTGGCACGATGGGCTGTGACCACGTATCGGCCCCTGCCTATACGGCTCCCGCCCCCTACTCCGGCGGCCGTGATGGCCACCATCGTAGTCCACGTCCAGTACTGGTCCACCAACGCCAAGTTCCACCGTAGCTCCGTGTCGTGTCGCTCCTTCATCTCCTCGAGCTCCGGGATGGTGACGTCGTCGATGGCCGACAATGGCATCTGCACGTCAAGGCCGTCCCACTTGACGTGCTCGGACTCGACCGCCGAGTCCTTGAGCACCTTCCTCACCAACTCCTCCTCTTCGACCATCATGGCATGATGTGGTGGTGGCGAGGGCGTACGTGTGCGCCCTCTTGCAGGCCCGCACGAGCGGTGATGGCTGGGAGCACGGTCATGGGGTGCCCTAGAGCGCGCCGATGGCGGGCTCTGAGCACGTCCGGCAAAAAAAGTCTGCTGCCGCAAGTCGTGTTCATTCGGGAACCATGTTTCACGCAGAGAGAAGTCCATGGCGTACCTGGGTTCATCGATGAGGCCCAGAGGTAGCAAGGCCATGGGGCAGTTGATCTCAAGAAGCCGGGCGCGGCGCTCGCCAGAATGGCCGATAGTAGCACCCGATCTGGGCTCAGATGCCAGTCGTTCGGAAGATGGTCTTCCGACCAAGGCAGTGGGGTGGAAGTTCCCCAGTAGCGCTGGCACACCTCCACCATGACGTATGTGGCGGATCCGCGCCGCGCGGTGCGTGGCCCTGAAGACGACCTCGCCTCGCAGTCCTGTTTCCTTGGTTTGCCAGGGATCGACTTCCACATTCCCATGGCTGGGCGGCGGTGGCTGCCGGCAAGCTCTAGGGCTTATCGAGGCAGAGATGGGTGTAGAAGCGAAGGGAAGCGGTGGCGGATGTGGACGAGCCGATCCTCGACTTCGCCATTAAGAAGGACGTTTTGGGGAGCAGCTGGATGGCTGACACGTGGGCTCGTCCCCGTGTGTGTATTAAATGGAACCGATGGGAAATGGTTGCATGGCCGAGATACGGGCCCGAGGGTGGACGACGAGAGGATGCATGCGCGTTCGTCCACTGCCCGGTTGGACGCAAATCCGGTTCAGTTTGCACAAAAATTGGGTAAAGAGGAGCGGAGAGGAGACGGATGAAGTTGGCTCTCGTGCGTTGAGCCGCTCCGTTACATCCCAGATGGGCTGGACCGGACGAAATGGGATCATGCGTTGGAGTTGGACTGACAAGACAAAACGCAACGCACAATGCAGCAGTGTTTGGATTGTGAGAAGATACGAATTAGGCGAGCGTGGTTTGTGTATATGATCTCATCTGTCTCTACTGGTTCGGTTTTATCGTCTTGTCTCCCTGTGAAGTGTGAACAGAGGAGCGACCAGCCGGCGAGGCGACGGTAGAGGGCATGCAACGGGGGAAGGATGAGGGCTGAGGCCCAGGCCCCCCACGGACCACGGGCCACGGTGCACGAACGAACAGTGCGCGCACGGCAGCTCAGATGTATCCCCACCGCCTGCAATCACCAGGGGCCACAGTCAGTTGCTGAGACGCTGCGTTGGGTTCAGAGGGTAGGGCAGGGCAGGGCAGGCAGGCGGAAGCGGCCAAGGCAGAAAAGCAGATTCTTGTTGATACTTTTGTTCGGTCCATCTGCTCCTTCTTTTGGAGTTGTACTACTACTACTGTGTCTGGTTCGCCGGAGGAGCACGTACCGGGACAGAGATCACTGGCGCAGCGGTGTCTCCGCTCCGCTTATTATTACCGGTGCCTTCCTTTTGCAACAGCTGCGTGCAATCCTGCATTGGCCCGGCCGGTTGTTGGACCGAAGGAGCAGTTTAACACTAGTGTGTGGCCGGCCGGTCTCATATGCGTGCACGCACCACATCGTCGCCAAACTAGACACAGCCAGCCTGTGAGATGTGAGATGAGAGAGAGAGAGACGACGTACGACGGTGCACCGGCCACCGAATCCGTCGAGACATCGTCGACCGGCCTGAGCTGGGAACCGTCGTCGGTCAAGGGCCGGCGGTGTGGTCCGATGTCATCTACTCGATCCGACCCGGTGTACGCCCGTCCGGCCATTATTTTTCGTTCTCTATCATGGCAACATTGTTTTTGAACCATGGCAATTTTTCTCATAGAATGGAAGGGTTATTTTTCGCACCATGACACATTCATATTTTTTAAAATCCTAGCAAATTGAAACAGACAATGGCAATTTTTTATTATGATACACTTTTCTCCTCTCTTTTTTTGATTTTTTTGCACTATGCATGAAGCACAATGGCAAATCTACCATGGCTTAAACAATACATGATACGGTTTTCTTAGTTTTCCTTGATGGCAAATTTACCTTTTTGTTCTTCATGTATATAGTAAAAATGCTGGAGGAGGAGGAGGCTGCCTACCAGGCGGCGGCCATGAAGACCTCCATCAAGGAGGGGCGGCGCAAGGCAGAGGAGGTAGACTACAAGGCGAGGTGGGCGAAGGCCCTCGTCCTCTCTGCGGTCGGCGATTATGTGGTGCCACCGTCGTCGCCGCTGCTCACCCCTCGATGCCTAAGGCCGAGCCGACTGACCGTTGCGCATGTGGGTTAGCGCCCCCTCACCCTATTTGGCTCGGCGCAACGCCGGCGCAGGAGGCCGCGTACCTCAAACACTGGAGGCAGCACACGCTGGTGGAGGAGCGCGCCGACGGCGAGCGGCGCATGCAGTGGGACTGCGAGGAGGAGGAGGAGGAGCGCGCCCGCCTCGCTGCAATGCCGCGCCTTAGCAGACGTCGGAGGAGGCTGCCCCCCATCTTCATCGACCTCACCGTCGGCGACAACGACGGTAAGGGCAAGGGCAAGGCGGACGACTAGGGCAGCGTGTAGTTTTTTTTAATGTTTAACTATTGTTTAAGTGAGCTTTGACCGGTAGTTGACCGGCCATTACGTTTAATCATATTTTTTAAGTTTATTTCGGTCATGCGGGCCAAAATGAGTATGCCTCTCATTAACAACCGACTCAAAACAAAAAATCAAAGCGCATGTCTGGCTGGCCGACCCAAACAAACAAAATGCGGACAAGGCACGACGTCGCCCGGTTGGTATCTTGCTGACCTTGATCGTCTTCGTTTTGAAGGTAAATAGTGGAGCGATAATGTGTGAGCAGTGAAAACGAAACAGGTTGCGGTTTCCGTCGCCGGTGGACGTGTCCTGGTCTTGCTCGAACCGGAGCACGGTCGTCGATCGCTGCCCTTTGGTGGCGCTGCGCTGCCAGAGTCACGAATCACAACAGAGGAGGAGGGGAATCACAACAGAGGAGGAGGGGCCGTGGGGTGGCAGGTGTATGCGCCGTGCGTACGTAGTACGGGAAGGCGGAGCGCGCAGAGGAGACTGCGAGATGGGCGACGGCCGTACTACGAGGCTGGCGCGCTGGGCCGTGGCGCAGCGGACGCGCAGAGCCACAGTCTCCTCCTCCAGTCCTCCGCTCGCGTTTTCCTTTTCCCTGGTGGAGTGCAGTCCGCTCTCCTCTCCCTCTCCTGCCGCAGCAACAGCAGCGCCAACATCCAACCCGGCCGTATACCACCCAGCCAGACCACCGTATAGGCCACAGCCAGCACCTGCCAAAGCACGGTGGCATGGCACGCGCACTCGACACATATCACTCCATCCATCAATCCAGCATTAATCATCTCGCCTTGGCCGTGCACAGCACGCCGATCCTGCCGCGCCGCACGTGGAAGTTGGGTCGCACTGGAAGTTGGGTCGTAGGGAATGCTTTTCGCTCGCTCCATTGATCGGTTCTCAGGAAACCATTCACTGTTACGTGATTTGCTCAGATGGAATGTCACGTGGATATTGAGGTCCCAAAAAAATTACACGCATGGCTACAAAATCGGGTGCAGTGCATATAGTATTGGACTCAAATGGTGGTAGGTATGGACGGGAACTGGGGAGCACATGCTCCCTAATGAACAGTAAAATCAAAATAAATACGTAGTAAATTAAATTTTAAAATTCATTTTTTTAAATGTTCATATTAGTGTTGTCATTGTGCTTGACAATTTTCATGCCATATGAGATAGCAGTTCTTCGTCGGTGAAAATAATAATAATTAAGTGTTACATTTGGGGTAACATTTGGCATTCGACTTGTTTTTTTCTTGCATATGTTAGAATGCTTGTTTTTCACTTGCAAAATTGAATGTACCATTTGGGTGTGGCAACAAACACATCTATTTATTTTCAAAAAATAAAAGATGCCGTTTGTAAATTTCATTTTTGGCACGCAAGAGCGTGTGCTCCCTAAAGCCAAACTGGATATCCAGTAAGTTAGATTCGCTATATTCATGTTGCCATGTTGGCATGTTGCTTGATGTACTACGTCCCACATCTTTCGACCCCCGTCCGTCCGTTAATTGGTACTAGGACTGTAGGAGTAGCATGTTGCTGACCTTATGGTCTTCGTTTGGATCAAGAAGGTAAGTAGTTGAGTGAAAACGAAGCAGGGTGCGTTCCCGTCGCCGGTGGACGGGTCCTGGTCTTGCTCGAGCCGGACCGCGGTCGTCGATCGCTGCCCTTGTAAAGCCAAAGCCCGCCACCACCACTACCACAGCAGCTGCCAGAGTCACGAATCAGAGCAGAGGAGGAGGGGCCGTGCGCGCGTACGGGCAGGCGGAGCGCGCAGAGGCGACTGGGAGATGGGCTACGGCCGTACTACGACTACGAGCCTGCCGCGCTGGGCCGTGGCCGCCGAGTCGCAGAGCCACAATGTCCTCCGCTCGCCTTTTCCTTTCGCCTGGTGGAGTCCGCCCTCCCTCCCTGCCGCAGCAGCAGCAGCGCCAGCATGCAACCCGGCCGTACACCCAGACCCAGCCAGCACCTGCCAAAGCACGGTGGCATGGCACGCGTCACGCGTAAACCGACCGGCCGATCGATCGATCGATCGATCTCAATGCCAGGCTTCCGGACGGCCGGCCTGGAGAGAGACGACATCCATCCATCCATCCATCAATTCCGCATTGATCATCCCGTTGGCCGTGTCGCAGCACGGCGATCCTGCCGCGCCGCACGGCGATCCACGGCCGCCACGTACGTACGCACGCACGCACACTGTCCATCCTGCCACACGGTAACTGGGAACCCACTGACGGTGACAGCCACGCCACACGCCGTCGCAGCGACTTTTCTTCCCCGGTGCCGTGCCGTGCCGCGTGGCTGGCCGGTGGGCCCGAAAGGAGGCGGAGAGCCCGGCCTCGGCCTGGCGGGTGGGCCCGGGCGGTAGATTCCACTGCCACCGGTGATCTGATCGGTACGAACACACGGCACGAGCCAGCGAGGCAGGAGGAGGATGCCACCTCGGCTCGGGCGAGTTGGTAGGCAGGCGTGTCTACAGCCAGCTAGCCCCCCTCGGTCTCTCTAGCTAAAACCCCAACCCAACCCCTCCCCCTCCTCCATCGCAGCCGCAGCAGCAGAGCAGGAAGGTTCTCGACCGGAGGAGGGCCGGCCGGACACGCGCGCGCGGCGGCCATGGGCAAGGTACGTGCGCGCGTCACCACCTCCTCGGCGACCACGGCGGCGCCCGCGACGGCCGGCCACCATCTGTTCGACCGAATCGCATCGTGTTCCTACCTCCCTTTCTTGCTCTGACCATCGTTGTCTCTGTGTCTCGTCTCGTGGCTGCAGAAGAAGAAGCGCAGCGGCGGCGGTGGTGGGGGTGGGGGTGGCGGAGGCGAGGGAGGAGGAGGCGGCGGGGTCCAGCAGGAGGAGAAGCCCGAGGCCGACGCCGGGAGCGGCTGCGAGGGCCAGGCCAAGGAGAAGCCCGCCGACGACAAGGACAAGGACAAGGAAAAGGGCGGCGGCGGGTGCAAGGACGACAAGGCGGACAAGGACAAGGACAAGGATAAGGGCTGCGGCGGGGGCAAGGACGACAAGGGCGGGAAGGACAAGGCGAAGAAGCCGCCGCCGCCGCTCCCCGTGGTCACCGCCGTGCTCAAGGTGGACATGCACTGCGACGGCTGCGCGCACCGCATCCGCGCCTCCGTTCGCCGCTTCCCAGGTACGAAGAAGATCCTCTCATCTCCTCTCTCTGTCACGCGCGTGCCTGTTCTGTTTTCTCCGCGCATGTCCGTGCATGATTTCTCCCTTAATTTTCTCACGATGATCGGCCCGGTGGGCGCGCTTGCGTGTCGACCTGCAGGGGTGGAGGGCGTGGCCATGGAGGTGGACAAGGGGTCCATGACCGTCGTCGGCCGCTTCGACGCCAAGAAGCTGCGGGACCGCGTCGCCGCCAAGACCAGGAAGAAGGTCGAGCTCGTAGGCGGCAAGGACAACAAGGGCGGCGGGGACAAGGACAAGTGCGCTGACGGTGGCGGGGACAAGAACAAGTGCGCCGACGGCGAGGGCAAGAAGGAGGAGGAGAAGAAGGAGCAGGACGACAAGTGCGGCGGCGGCGGCAATGCCGGGAAGGGGAAGGGCGGCAAGGACAACAAGAAACCCGCGGTGGTGCGTCCTTCGGTGATCCTATCCACCCTTCTTGCCATTTTGTATTGCGATGCGTGTGCTGATGATGAGATTGCTCTGCTCGACTGATTGCTGGGTTTGGTTGATGGCAGCCGGTGATTGTGACGGTGGTGCTCAAGATCGGCTCCGCCGGCCTCCACTGCGACGGCTGCATGCACCGCATCCGCTGCAAGCTCTTCAAGATCAAAGGTACGCACGCGCCGCTCCTCCTCCACTCCACTTGCCCCATCCCGCATGCACGCTAGAGTTTTCTTCAGAGACACACACGGCGCAGGCACGCACGCTAGGTGCTCGACTGAATTCCCTGTACCTGCGCATTCACATTCCCTGTACCTCTGATCGCGTACCTACATTGTGTCTTGCAGGCGTGGAGCAGGTGAAGATGGACCCGGGCAAGAACCAGGTGACGGTGACGGGCACCATGGACGCCAAGGCCCTGCCGGAGAAGCTCCGCAAGAAGCTGCGCCGCCCGGTGGACGTGGTGCCGCCCGGCAAAGGGGACAACAAGGAGAAGGACAAGGACGGGTGCAACAAGGACGGGAAGCAGCAGCAGCAGCAGCAGCAGGGGGGCGACGGGAAGCAGTGCAAGGAGGCGGCGGAGAAGGCGCTGGCGGCGGAGCTGCAGCTGTGGAAGACGGCCTTCTACGACCAGCAGGCGATGCAGGCCACCGAGTTCCTCCTCAGCGACGAGAACCCCAACGCCTGCGCCGTCATGTGACCTTGGTCCTTGGCCGGCGACCGGCGGACGATCGGAGGACTGACAGACAGATAGTAGATAGATAGCAAGTTCGGGAGAAACCTGGATTTGGTATAGGCAACCGAACATATCGATGCAGAATTCAGTCGTTGGTTGATGATTACTCTGTTTTTTGGGTGAGGGAGGAGTGCAATGTGCATGCAAGTTCCTCTCACTAGGTTCTTGGCCATGTTTGTAATGTGATGATGATGGCTTGTTGATGGAACCGTTGGCTGGCTGCCGCAATCGATCGATTTTGGGGTGAACTGCTGAAGTTTTTGTGATGTGATGTGATGGATGGGGTGATGGATGGTACTACATTATCATTATGATCAATGATGACACAGCATTATGTATGATCTCCGTGAAATGTACGTCCTAGTTCATTGGTTTTTTGTACCCCAAAACCGTGTCACGTTGGTTGGTTCTTGGTTGGGGGTACTGCATTACGATCAATGCTCGTGTTTTTGTAGATCGTCTGCATTGTGATGAATGCTTGTGTTTTTGTAGATCGTCAGGTACTAGTGGAATGGAGATCACTGGCATGCGACGTGTGTGCATGCTGCAGCATCTTTCTTTTGCTCCTTCAGATAAGAGATGTTTTGTCTGTTTTGCCTGCTGTGAGCAGAGAGTACTCGAGTTTGCGCAGAGTGGGTGTGTGTGTTTGGGGCCAGAGAAAAGCGGCTTGTGGCCTTGGACCGGAGGACGAAGGAGGGAACAGCGAGAGGACCTGCTGATGCCGCATCTGCAGGAGATGTGCGTCTGCCATCACAACTCCACAACAAGGCTGCGAGGGTGACGCGCAAAGGCTACTTTTGGGCACTCGCATCTTCCTCTTTCTCTCCGGCATGCATTTGGACTGGCCTTGCACCGGAGAATTGCGTGCCGTGTTCCTGGAATTTGTACATGTTCTCAGGTTCTTGTGATGGATGGATCATGGATGGAGTACTGCATTATATGATCTGTGATGATTGAACATTGTGTTCTGAAGTTGTTCTCTGTATATGGCTCTATGGCGCATGATTAAAGACTAGAACCGCGCCGCCTGCCTCCGAGCGTCTCTCTTGTAATTGGTCTTGTTTTCCCATTGTTTACTAATGTTGTTGCTATTGTTTTTCAGTGGAGCGATCGTCCTAAGATTGCTTCCATGTTCTTTGTATTAACAGAACACGGGCCGGGCACATACACAGAAACAAAGGACTAGACAAAAGAGGAACAAAGAAACTGAAAGACCAAAACCAAGAAATGCGAAGAAACAACAACAAATAGAAAAAAAAAGGTCATGAAACACCGCCCTTTATGAAGAGACCGACGCTCCCCAATAATGATATCGAGCTCCCCAACGAAAGAACGTAGCACCTAAGCACCATCACAATAACCCCCCAAATCCATCAAATCGAAATGGAAACGCGTCGCCCAGAACCCACCGATCAAACACCCCAGCAACATCGAATCTCAGGAGTCAGGTTGATAGTACCTCTCCTCCTAGCCCATCCCAAACTGAAACTAAAAGAGCAATCGCAACAAAAAGGAAAACAAAGGATGGTCGGCAAACTAATCGGAATGCAGTCACACGGCATGAAGTAGTGCTACACATACTCGTTTGGGCTTGCAACATATTCTGGTGACCTTGGTGATGTGGAACCCAACCTTGGGCTCCATGATGACGACAATGAACTTGGTCTTCTTCCCTTCCTTCATCATTGGCAGGTTGAACTACAAGAAGTTCCTCAACTTATATATCATAGACTAATGGTACATAGACCACCAAAACCAACACCCACGAGGCCACGACATCATTCATACGTCGTGGCGGCTTCACACGATGGTAGCTCAGGGGTTTTGACGGGGAAGCCACAACGTTAGTAACAGAAAGACAGAGATGAGTGCAGTGGCACAACCGTCAAATGTAATGACTTCACAGTCTTCAGTCGTACTCATCGAAGTAGCAAACTGACCCGTTTCGTCCCTCCCCAGGTCCCCAGCTAAGCAACACACGTGAAACTGACACACATTATCGAAAAGGACAACTAAGCGGCATGGGGACATCCGATCAGGCTTGGGGTAACAAGCGTCTTGATTGGTAGAGGTGGGTAGAAAAACTGCAAACCAAAAACTGGATGCAAAAAACCCGAGATTGAAGTCGAAAAAGGTTAGCAAATGTACAAAACCGAACTTACGTCATTGGGCCAAGATATTGCCTCAGGGCCTAGCAAACTAAGTCGAACGGACAATATCCTATCTACCAAGTACACATACACATACATGTCCAATAACAACTAAGCCTACGCGTAGCCTTACCTCAGCCCAAACGTATGCAACCCCCAACCCTAACTTGTTCCATTCTTCACCGCAGCTCCGCCGCCTTCGTTCGCCTACCTCACATAGTCCTAGCAACCACCCTTACCTCAGCCCATGACTTGTATGCACCAACGGCCATGGCTTCTTCATGGCCGAAGATTGTTCCTGTATCTCCCAATACACGACGGCTGATCGTTCGCATGGTTTCCACGCGCGAAGGTCATGGCTGGCCGAAGATGGCATTCCTACCACTCACATAGCGGGTGCGAACGATTTTTGGCAATAGTTCTTTCCTCTTTCCTCCTACCATTTTTTTGCCCATGCTAGATTTTTGCTTGTATGTTTCATCCTTTCTTGCTGAAGATTTGACTCCTGATTTGCCCATCCTAGAAATTATCGATCCTCTTCGGTCATGACCGAGAACTGGACCGAGTTCTCAGTGCAAAAAAAAAACAATCGGTTCTGCATTTGTGGAGTAACCAACCAGTCATCACATATACGAAGAAACGAAAAAATTTATTACTAAGAATCGAACCGATATGCTTGGTTAGAACGAACGCTCAGTCTGACGAAATCCCATGTTGTGATAAACAAAATCTCATGCAGTGACCAAAGGGATCGCACTGAGACGTTGACCAAGTCAAAATCATGGGGCAAAATCTAGATGCAAGTTGATGGAAAGATTTTCAAAATTGAAACTCCGAGAATCTATTCTTCTCATTTTAAGCTTAAGTAGGGTCTTATGCTTCTTAAGCATAGGAACGAAGAGAAGACTCATGAGAGCCTTGACTAATGCATGGATTGCTTCATTGCCTCATTGGTCTGAAGCGAAGAATTATTCAGATTATTAAGTCTTTTATTACTTTAATCATCATGTTGGAAAAAACTGGTGTTGGATAGATTATCTTTCCTTTTCTTTTCCCCCTGCGTTCGTGCATCAAATTATTTTCTAATAATGAAAAAATACAGTAGAGAAGTCGTTACGGTCACTATTTGTACTGTTTGTTCTCACCTTCGGATGAGCCGTCTGTAAAACTGTGCTTGCAATCAATGAATGTGGCAAGATTTTTGCCACTGGTCGAAGAGAAACATGGTGGTGCTACATTACGCATGATCTCCGTGAGCTGTACGCCCTGGGTGACCGTCGTTTGGACCTCCCGTAGACCGTGATTCCTCAGATTTGCACCTCAAAATCGAAATCGTGTTCTTTCAAAAAAAAAAAATCTTAAAATTCTTTCAAAAAAAATCGAAATCGTGTGATGTTTGCTGGTTCCTGGTTGGGAGGCACTGTACTGAGGCCAGCCAGCATGCTTGTGTTATCGTAGATGGTCAGGTAGTGGAGCATTGTGAGTGAGTGAGGTGTGCATGCATGCATGCTGCAGCATTGGTACCCAGGAGGCAGTACTAGTAGTCGAGTCTGCAGTTGCATGGAGTGGTGTGGTGTTGGTGTTGGGCCTCCCAGAGAAAAGAAAAGAGGACGTACCACCACAGTCTGCAGAGGAAAAGAAGGCTGCTGGCTCTCCAAAGACCCCTTTTTGGCGCCTCTCCTTTGTCTCGAGGACCAGTTGGATTGGATGGATTCTACAAGTGAAAATAAATTCTACCAGTTTGGTTGATGATGCAATTTCACTTGTAGAATTACTACTAGTGTTTCAGTAGGGGTTTGGCAGTGTCGTGTTTCTCTTTTCTTGCTTCGATCACTGAAAAATGAAGAGAATTCCCGGTAAAGAAAAAGAAATGAAGAATGCTAACGAGGATGATGCTCCACTTCATCCATGGGCCACTGCTTGCAACTGGGCTTTGGCTATTCCATCACACTGGCAGGCCGACATGTAGATCACTGGCACTCTGGCATGTGAGTGAGGTGTGCACCGCATGCTGCAGCAACTCTTTTTTCTTTCTTTCTTTTTCTGCAGCACTGTAGCACTCTAGTCTGCACGGAGTGGCTGTGTGGTGCTGGTGCTGGTTTTGGGCCAGAGGAAAGCGGCTCCCGGCCTTTGGACCGCAGAGCAAACGAGGGAAAAGTGTGCTTGCCGCCTTTGCAGATGTACCCTCACAGATTCAGAGGAAAGGCTGCGGCGGGCGATGCGCAAAGACTACGTACCTTTTGGCACCATCCTCTTTCTCTCAACGACTGCTTGAACTGGGCGGATTCTTTTGAACTCGACGGAGTGGTAAGATCATTGGAAGCTGATATAGCAACAACTACTACACACAGTTTTACTACTTGCTAATAGTGGTTTGCTGTGTCTGCTATTATTTCACTGGAAATCCCCACTTCTCGAGTCTCTAATTATTGGTATAATGGTATCACTATTTTTGAGCCTCTTGTACTATTCACTGACAAGTGAAGAAACTCCCCGCGAAAAAGAAAATATTAGAAAAGGAAGAGAACACACTGACGAGTTCTCTTCTTTCACGGGCCTCTATTTGCGAGTGGGCTTATTTTGTGACCTGGATACGGTGGATCATAATTTGCTCGAAAGACCAGGCCGGTCCTCCTTGGGAGCTCCTATCGCCTCAGGCGCCGGGGAAGTGTAAATCCTATATGGCGCCAGTTGCAGTTCATTCTGCAAACCGGCGCACACCCCGCCTTAGCTCTGGGCCGACCCATTTTATGATTTTGTCCTGCTTAAAACTCAAAAAAGCCGCGCGTGCGGGAAGAAGGTATGAGTAATGCTACACATACGGGCCGGGATTGTTACATGCTGACATGACAAATGGTGATTGGCAATAAGGAGAGTGAGGCGGGCCAACACCGGTGGAAATTCGGGGGAAGGGGGGGGGGGGGGTGGGGCTGAGAGAATTCGGAAGGCTCCGTAATGACCATGTAAAGGGCCCGTAGGTCTACGATTATTGAGAAGGTATCAAACTCGCAATCTCTTCGGTGTGAGTGAACTGAACTAACCAGTACGCCAACTTGCCTCTTGTGCATAACTACTTATTTTTACATATTTTACGCATAAGAAATGCCCCCCTATGTTTTCTATGTTATATTTTTATCCTTTCTTTTTATATTTCCAGTTTTGTTCTTTTCTTAAATGCGTAAGCTTTTTTCAAATAGATGATTTATTTTTTCAAAATTGTTGAACTTTCTTTTCAAAATCAATGAAAATTTTAAAATAATTGATGATTTTTTTTTTCAAATCGGATGAACTTTTTCTCAAAAATCAATTTACTATTTTCATTTTGTTGAATTTGTTTGAACTGTTTTCAAATCCGATGAACTTTTTTCAATTCTATGATTTTTTTTAAATTTGATGAACTTTTTTTTCAAAATGGATGAACTTTTTTCAAATGTGTGAACATTTTTAAAAATCGGTGAACTTTTCTTCAAAACTTGATGAACTTTTTTTCATTTTTTTCGTGAAACTTTTGGTCAAAATCGATGAACCATTTTCAGGTTTGTGAAGTTTTCTTCAAAAATTTTAAACTTTTCAAAATCGATGACTCATTTCAAATTCATGATTTTCCAATTTTTTTTAAAATCTAAGTATTACAGTAAGCAGTATTGTGCAATAAATATCGTGGCCACAGTTGTCCTTATATCATTTGCGCCATTCTCAGTCACTAGAGACAAGTGGATGTTGTGGTTAGCCGAACTCGTAAGTGAATGCAATGGTGCGGGTTTTGAGAGGTCAACTTTTTGAGCGTTTTTTTCGCGCTTAGGTTTTCTGCATTGTGCGTTTGTGGGCTGGCCAACTGGGCCCTGTAGTGAGCGCCAGTCGGCCTCTGTGGCGGTAAAGGCGCGTAATAGGAGCTGCACCTGGGGAGCTCCCTGGCACCCACGTGCAACCGTTGGTGGCCTGGTACATTTAGTTCCTGGTTCACTCGATCGCATTTGGAAAATAAGGAAAAAACAAGAATTCAAAAATGTTCATGAATTTTGATAAAAAATCATGAATTTGAAGAAACTTCATCGAATTTGATAAAAAGGTTCATCGATTTTGAAAAGGTTCAGCCATTTTGAAAAAAGTTCATCAGTTTTGAAAAAAGATCACTGACTTAGAAAAAGAGTTCATCCATTTTGAAAAAAGTTCATTGATTTTGGAAAAGCTCATCAATTTTGAAAAAAGTTCATCAATTTTTGGAAAATTTCATCATTTTTTAGAAAACTCGTTGATTTTGGAAAAAGTTCATTCAATTTTGGAAAAAAAGTTCACTGCAAATAGCAACAAAAGGAAAAAGTAAAACAATGAAAAACCGAACAGAACCATTCCAATAAAAAAGGAAAAAGGAACAAGCAAAAATAAAAAATAAAAATGAAAGGGAATAAAGAAGAAAAAAAGAAGACGGTGTAATTGAGCACATCAAGTGAGGATGGTGGGGTGGGTAGTGCAGCTACAAAGGACCATGAGGTCATTGGTCTGAAACCTACTAGGCGCGCAATTTTTTGGGGCTTGAAAAGGGAAAAATAGGAAGATGGGCCAGCCCAGCACAAATGAGAGTGTGCCGAATAGAAATGCCGTCCTCCTTCTAGGAGGATTCGGGTAGTTATCCGCTTGGCTTGCCACTTTCTTTTTCAGTTGCAAAATCATTAGTTAAATGATACTCTTTATAAATGTTACTTTCACCTTCTCTGCTGGTGACAAATGACACACTATGTGGAACACTTGCACAACTTGTGAGTTTTAGGATTTTTTTAGATTCATTTTTTGAACACGTTTTATCTCTTGAACCACATGTCCAAATTACGAACTATTTTCACGGTTGGGTTCCTGGCATCGAGACTTCGAACTGCCCCCAACGGCGTGCATCGCAACACTGCCTGCTGGAACACGCCCCCACCCACGAAGGGGTACCTGTCAAATAGTTGCCAGTTTTTTTATTAGGAGCGACTATGTATCGCCCGTAGCGACAGCAACTCAAGCATCACCTGTAGCGAGGCGGACGTGAGCTGGTACAGTTACCACCTGGTATAGTCACGCCGACATTATGAATGTTTTTTAAATTTTGTTTATAATTAAAAAAAAAACTAAATATGTGTACAATGAAATAGAACAATTTAGTTATTTTTCGAAAAACAATATCCATTGTGCATTTAAAAAATGTAAACACAGTGTAAAAGAAATGTTCACTCTGCTTTCAGAAAAATGCTTCTACCATTCAAAAGAAATGTATGACGTAAAAAAAATGTTTCATACCACTCAGAAAATCGCACACTACATTTAGAAAAATGTCCACATGTTTCAAACAAAATATTTGTGACATTTAATAAACATTATCCAATGTAAAAAATGTTCACATAGTTAAGAAAAGGTTTTATATCATACAAAAATATATTTCAAGGTCTATTGAAAATAGATTTTTAAAAAATTTCAAAATATTTAATAAAGTATAAATCATGTTAAAAAAATCAAACATATATAAAAAAATGTCTTAGATGTATGCAAAAAATATACAATGTGTATGTAAAAATAGACATGAAAACATATATTTTGCTTACAGTGAGATATAGCCCTGGCATTTTTGTTTTTGTTGTTGTTCCTCTACTTCGGTGCATTTCTTAGATGTATGCAAAAAATATACAATGTCGCAGTTTATATCTTGCTTACAGTGAGATATAGCCCTGGCATTTTTGTTTTCGTTGTTGTTCCTCTGCTTCGGTGCATTTATTTTCTAAAACAAAACACCATATGAATCAATAATCATTTGTACAACCATAGAAAATGCAGTTCCTCACGCAGGACAGTAGACCATCCACTAACACACTAGTATTGAAGCAAAGATTTCACAATTTGATACGCCGCCACATTTGCCTCAATTTTGATTTTAACCAAACTAAAATTTAGATGATATCTATAATCCCCAAGGTTTCCAGCTTAAGGTTAGTCAATAGCCTCTCATCCAGTTGAGGACATTGATTTGGATTGGGTTCCCAATTTTGACTTGTTCAATTTTAAATTTGGTTCATGATTTTGACCGGTCAATGATTTCTCAAATCACTCGGCAGCAAGCAGCTTATAACATACATGACGAATTTTTTATAAAAATATATTTTCATACGTAGGCGTTAAAAAGAGACAAATGCATACACGAAAAAGGGCCGACTTTTGTGTTGTTTTTGGGCCGGGATATTTTTTAGCTTACAAATTACAATATTTTTAAAAGAAATTTCACAGATTCACAGTTCTATGTTTCCACAGAAGTTTTTTTTTTTAACTTTGAAATATCTTTGTCGAGATTTTTGAAATAACAGGCTTCAAGGAGCCCGTCTCCCATAGCTTCACACTCACATTGCATACCCCTATGAGATGAGCTAGTACACTACATGGTAGGAGGCGCGCTAGAAAGCTTTTTCAGCGAGTCTTTGGCATAGTTACGAGCACCGCCATTGAAATCTTTTTTTTTGGAAACTAGATTGAAATCTTTTTTCACTTGGTGTATCTTTAACATAAGAGCCCTGGAACAATTGAAGAATCCTGCAATGTACTCCCTCCGTTCCCAAATATAAGTCTTTTTAGAGATTGCAACAAGTGACTACATACGAAGCAAAATGAGTGAATCTATACTCTAAAATATGTCTACATACATCCGTATGTTGTAATTTATTTGAAATGTCTAAAAAGACTTATATTTAGGAACGGATGGAATATGTGTGAATTCATTTCCCAATGTCGTCATATGTTTGAATATATGTCGCCAAAAGCCTCAGCTCTTGCAAGTACATGTCAAAATGGTGGTCTGGGTGGTTTGAGCCAGTTTTCCTTAATTAACCATGCTCTTGTGTGATTTTTGGGTCTGGTTTTTCCAAATAAATGGACCAAATACTCTTCTTAGTGCGATGCGGGAGCTCGCTGTCCTCTGACGAGGTCCCATAAAAAATGGTAATCTGATGTAGTTGAAGAACTTTTGCTAGTATTTGGGAAGCAAAGAGAAGCCCCCTTGGCCTCAGCCTGAAGAGAAGAACTTCTCAATGAAAAGAAGCAAAGAGAAGCACACTTGGCTTCAGCCTGAAAACAACGTCGCTGCTGGCCATGATTAACACGTTGGTTTTGAGTTGTACCTCTCTTTCATTGCAAAAAATGTACTAGATGCCTATTCATGTACTAGCAGGCTGGACCGGTAGAGAGAGGGGGGGTTTTCGATGCCGCATCACATGCCTACTGTTACCGTGCTCCGCTTTGGATCGATCGTGGCGCAGTACCGTAGTACCACTGCATCTAAGCTACAGCACGGGCATGGTCTCCTCCCAAATCTCATGGGCCGAGGAGTTATCAGTGGACACGTACGGAGCATATGGCATGCACATGTGCCTGCAGCTGGGCCTCCCTTCCCTTGCATTGCGTATGGACGATCCATCATCGCCTTTGATCAAACCGCGATCGATCGATCGATGAGTATTACGTTATGGGTACCGGCCGGCTGTGTGAATCCATGAGCACGTACGTACGCTCTTCAATCATCAACAGTAACCTACGACGCCTCACGTAGGTACGTACGTACGTGTGAGTGGAAGTAGCGGTGAAACCTGTTCATCAACTAGGTCTGTCAGTCGGTACCACGTACGTACGTACGTACGTGAAACGTCCGGCCCCATCGAGCAAGGGAATTAGATGCTGCACGTAGGGGTCACCGGATCCACGCGTGTGGATTGTTTTAGGCCTTAGTTTCTTAGAATTTTGGGTTGTTCATCGTCATGGCTTCGGCGATTGCGATGGCAGCGCCGACTACTAAATCTTCAGATCCTTCCCCAACGAGACGATCCGCCTTTAGGGTGGATTTGGAAACCAGACTGTTCAAGCAAGGATGGTGCGGCAGCGGCGGCATCCTCGTGGTGGACCTGTGTCCTCGGGCTTCGCTGTTGCGATGGCGTTTGCTCCAGCGCCGGCGTGGAGCTTGGGAGGTAGTCCAGGAGCGGATGCATATTGTGGTCTGCATCGACGGCATCTGGAAGATGGTGGATCTGGGTTCGTGGTTCGTTGCATGCAGGTATAGTTTCCTCCTCCAACGTCTTAGTTGGGCGGGGGTGCCAGATCTGGAGTTCGATGGCGTGTCCGGGGTGTTGCCCCGGTCTGATTCATTCAACGGCAATGGCTTCGCCTTTATTGGCGAGCCACCTTGGAGGTCCGCAAAGCTGCATATCAGCGATGGAGCCGCGTCGAGCTCGTGTGTGGAGGTGATCCGTCATTTTCTCCTTTGGTGGCTTCTATGGTGGTGCCAGAGGCAGGTGACGGGCGTTGGTGTCAAACTCAGAGGATTCTTCAGTCTTGTTTGTAATTTTACTTCTTGCCTGATGTTCCTGTGTGCAAAGGCTAGCGTTCTGCTGTCTTTTTAGTTTTGTCAGGTCGGTATGTACGTGACTTGTACTATGGTCGTTATGATATAAATGAGACACGTATTACGATGAAAAAAGAACGTACGGGTTGGATCGGGATCATCATCGGTGGTTAAACAGGCAGCAAAACCAAACGCATGCGCGCCCGTTCGGATCCCGTACGCGTAGCTGCGTGCACGTACATGGACGTGCCAGTGTGCAACTTTTGCTACAGCTCGGCGCGGGCGACGTAACGTATTTAGAGTGGCGGTCGGCGGCGGGTCGGCGCTACACGTGATGATTGAGCCGTACATTTTAGGGCCACGCTATGCGTCGGCTGGCCAGCCGACACAAGGAGAAGATCCACCGCCTTCCGAGCAGTTGAGTTGGATTCACACCCCATCCGATCCGATCAACCGTTCAGTGTGACCCGCCAGTATGCAACATAGGTCATATTGCGCTCGCCATTTGCAACATAGGTCATGCTGTGTTTGCCGATTGTCCAACCGCAGGTCATGCGGTGTGTAGCAAACATATCATGGACGACATGGCAACTCGACCACCGTTGCACTTGCTAAATATGGACGCCGTTGCAGCTCGCCGCCGTGTAGGCCCTTTAGGCCAGACGAGGAACACAGGGCGTTCCGCAAACAATTTTGCGTCATGGGCAAGCACAACACCATCAATGTTGCTGTCGTCGCCACGCTGCCCTTTGCAGCAACGCCAATGCCATGATGATCCTGCAACATCTAGCGCCAGGACGAGTGGTGGCCGGTCTTGCGTTAGTGGGGCCTGCTTTGCAGCAGCAGGCAAGAGTCATTGGCGGCGAGGAGCGTGAGCAAGGGTCGTGTCTCGGGTTTGCAGTGGCAGAGCAGAGCATGGGTGTTTAGGAGGAGAGGTTGCAACAGGGTGAGGCAACTGCGATGCCGGTCCGTGGTTGGTGCCAGATTGCAGCGGCATGTGCTAGATGTGCAATCCGTGGTGTGCTGGATGCGCTGAAGGATGACGAAGAGAAGCGATGTGTGGGTCCCAAATTGAATGTGTAGTGCGTGTTCAAGGCGGTCGTCGCGCACACCAAAATCAACCAGTTGAAAGGAAGTGTTTCCCTTTTTCTTTTGTGGGATTGTTTGACGTTAAACAATTGACACCACATGGTGTGTGAAAAAATGTCGCTATTTTTAGGTTCAAGTGTGCCCCGATGTTTAGTTTGGAAGACCTCACATAAGACCTTCCTTGCTTTGCCTAAATAATAATTCATTAAGAACAAAAGTTGTTCATTTTAATCTCTTACTTTAACCATTATCTAGTGACCACCCTTCTATCTAGTCAACCGATTGTCTTCTCGTGACGCTCAACCATGTTGCCTTGCCGCTGGCCCTCACCCAACCACCATCACCACGGTGCATGGTTTTTCCTCTTGGAGCTGATGTCTCACCCTCAATCCTAACCACCACCACATAACCTCACCCTCAGCCCCTCCCACTCCTCTTCGACCCACTTCCACCGCCTACGATTTCGACTCGGCGAGACTAACCACAATGAAACCTTAGTATTCTTGAAGCAATATTTATGATCAAATCTATGTTCCTTGATCCATCTCTTTCTCTCTCCAGGCCGACTCATAACCAAATTGCTCACTAGTGCAACACTAACGAGACACCTCTGGCGAATCCTTACTGGATAACTTCTTCCTCCATCTTGTCCCACCTTCTTTGAGCCGAACTGTTTGTCGTTGCCACCGTCAACTCCCCTTCTCTGTCTCTAGTGGATGTCATCTTCGACAGGGACTCCTACAGTCCTACTTCTTTCAGCCGAATCGTTTGATGCCGCCGCCAAATCTCCTTCTCTGCCTCTAGTGGATGTCGTCAACGACTAAGACCATCATTCAAACAACTCTAGAGAGACTCCTGCAGTCCTACTCCTAACCATGGCTGTCCTCCTTCCTCTGCCTTTGGCAAATCCCTAATCCAATGACTGCTTCCTCCACCCCCCCTTCTTTCAAGAGAATCGTTGACCCCGCTGTGAGCTCCCCTTCTCCACCTCAAGTGGAAGTCGTCATCGAGTAAGACCATCATTCTAATCGCTCTAGAGAGGCTCCCAAAGTCCTACTCCTAACCAGTGGCGGTGCTAGAAATGTAATCTTGTGTAGTCAATTTCAAATTGTGTAGTCAAATATATGAATTTATACAAATTTGTTCCAATATTTCCACACCTATATATGCTAGTTTCACCAAGCTGGGTAGTCTACGTGGCTTCGCCACTGCTCCTAACCATGGCTCTCCTCCTTCCTCTGCCTCTCACAAATCACGAATCCAATGACTGCTTCCTCCTCCCCCGCCTTCTTTCAGCTAAATCGTTTGACATCACCGCCAACTCTCCTTCTCCACCTCTAGCGGATGTCGTCATCGACTAAGACCATCATCCTAACCGCTCTAGTGAGACTCCTACGATCCTACTACTAACCCGCCTCCCTCCGCCTCTGGCAAATCCCGAATCCAACGACCTACTGCCAACTCCCCTTCTCCGCCTCTAGTGGATGTCCTCGTCGATTAAGACTATCATCCTAACCGCTTCAGAGAGACTCATATAATCCTACTCTTAACCATGGCTCTCCTCCTGCCGCCTCTGGATATTCCCTAATCCAATGACCGCTTGCTTCATCTTCCCCACCTTCTTTCAGCCGAATCGTTTGATGCCGCACGGTGAGAAGAGATAATGGATACAACATACAAAAACGGTTTTGCTATGTCTCTGTCAAACCCACTACTATCAGTCCACTAAGAAAAATAGGAGGGAGAGAACCAGAAGAGTGCTGGTGCAAGCATGCCGCGACATTGAACAAGCACGCGCTGCATGTTGTAGTAGTGCGGAATTTACAGGTCGGTGCACGGGGCCAATTCAGCAAACATTGCTAATTCCAGCTGCACCGTCGGATCGAGACACACCCCATCGACGACCGACCGTCGGATGGAAGGCACATGTACGTACGTGCATGGCATGGCAATGATAGGCAGTGCGTGGTCCATGCACCTTGAAACGTACTAGTACGTGCGTACGTACGTACGCTCGCACGCTAGCTAACTGGTTGATCGCCGTGACCACACCGATCGCATCGTGCCTCACCTGCCTCAGGCTGCTGCCAATGCATGGGTGCTTAGATGAGGTCCTAAGCACATTAAATAACTTAGCAACTATACTCCTCAATGCATAGGTGCTTAGCTTATGGTTGCTAAGCTTGCTTCATTTAATGATTTAGCAACTAAAGCTTTTCATGTATTGGTGGGATTCTTTTCTTTAAATGTTTTATCTAGGTTCACGCGCTTAGCATTGGTTCTTTCTGGGGTCACAAAACTCATCTCTCTCCTCTTAAATAACTTGCCACATCAGATTTTTTGTCTATATGAAAGGCTTAGCACCTGTACAAGGTGGATCATTGGGAGGGGCCTCAGCCATGGCTAGCTAGTAGCTCTGGCTGTTGATTAATGGCTGGCATGTGCATGCATCCCATCTCATCTCAGCAAATGCTAGCCAGCTCTGTCGATCGATCGATCCGACGATTTCTCGCGTTCCATCGATCAGTACGTACTGTAGACTCTGAAAGACAGAGACGATGGCACGCACGGCTAGCTACATCTGACAGCAAGTGATGTGTGTGCATGCATGTGTGTTTGTGCTTGCAGCGGCAGCCAAGTCATGCATACATACATGCAGCGGATCTGGCTCCAAAAGAGAAAAAAATGCAGACGATGGCATGCACCAGCTATGATCGATCTGAAGTTTTTCTTCAGGCAGCATGCAGCAGCTAGTCTGAAGTATTACTTGAGACAGCAGCACGCAGGTTTCGTTCATCCATTGGTAGACGTTACTGCTACTCCACTTACTAGGTCGTCTTGATGGATGTGCCAAGCAGCAGCAGCAGCTGCAGCGCCAATAGGAGCTTTGCAGTTGCACTAGTCATGTCTCTCACTTCGTACGTACTACTCACTACTCATGCTCACTCACACACACTCTCTCTCTCTATCTCAACCATATAATGGCACTGTCATTGAAATTGTTCAATCTCTGCACAAAAGGACTCAACAGTTTGTGCGCCAGTATATACCACATAAAGCATGAACAGTATATACGGTACAATTCCGGTTCATCATACAAAACACAAAAACGAATTCAAGCAAGCCCTTCACTGGTGTTGTTTCTACTTGACTGAACTTTTTCAGTTAGTACCCCCTCCGTTTCTTTTTACTTCGGATATAAGATTTGTCTTAAGTCAATTTATATACAAAATTATCGACATCTACAATACTAGAGATATACTTTGATGCATAGTATCGATTTTATATTGAGAATGTTGATATTTTTCCCTAGTCTTAGTCAAACTTTACTGCGTTTGGCTTAAAGCAAATCTTATATGCGAACTGAAAAGAAATAAACGGAGTACAGCTGATTAATTTGCTCCTCTTCATTATACCCACCAGCTAATTAGTACTCCCCAAGGGATTAATTAAACTCCCAAGGCCGAGGGGTAACTAAGCTATAGTATTTGACAAGATCAAGAAGAAGAGATGGATTAAGCCATACTTATATACTCCCTCTGTTTCTAAATATATGTCTTTTTAGAGTTTTCAATATAGACTACATACGGGTGTATATATATAGACATATTTTAGAGTGTGGATTGACTCATTTTGGTCCATATGTAGTCCATATTGAAATCTCTAAAAAGACTTATATTTAGGAACGGAGGGAGTAGATGACTAAGAGAAGCTGGGAAATATACGCAGACATACATGTCAAAACCAGAGATGGAACTGGATGATTAGCAAAGGAGTCTAGGTGCAGTGATCTGTGTTGCCGGCAGGCCACTTGGCCGGTTGCAGCCTTCATTCATTCATGCATGCAGAATGTGAAAGTAATAATTATGACAGGGTAAAGTGATGGTTTCACATGAATAAAAAGGGAGAAAAACTTCACCTTTGATCAGACAGTACAGTTGTACCACCGTCCTGCAAGCTGCAAGCTGCAAGGCTTGTCCCTCCCTCTCCTCTCCTCTCTGTTGAGCCTGCACTATATTGGTCCCCTTCCATTGGCACAATAATAGCAATGTACTACGAATACCCCTACCTCTGAATGTCATGGTCCACCCAATTCATCCAGCTACTGTAGTTCTTGATGCATCCTGTCCTCCCATTCATTCGCCTCCTGGATCATATGCGTTCCCCTTTGGTGTGGTTACACATGCATGGTTCACAGCACATGAGCACCACACACTAGCATCAAAAGATCAAGGATGCAGATCGATCTTGAGATCGGCCACCGCCGGTTTCATTATGTCCGGCGTTCGATCGTGTGCATCTTTAGTTGGTGCAGATCGAGGCCCGAAGCAAATCTTCCATTAGTTACTGTCAATTTTCAGGTTATGGTGCTCAGGGAAAGTATATGCCTCTCTATGCCGAATAGGACCAAATAATTATCAGGAATACATAGATCAGAAATATTGTCGATCACTTGTGATTGTTATTTTTAAACTGATCACTTGTGGTTACTAAAAATACATCTTGGACTAGCCAGTGCATGCATGTTGGACATACCCCTGGCAGGAAACCTATACTTTTTTTTGAGAAAGGAAACCTATACTATTTGCACTGCACAAAGAAAATACAGCTAGTAAGTGCTGGCAAGAGAATATAGAAGCTGCAAGCATATATACTGAACAAGCTCAAAGTGCATGCATGCATGTGTGTCTTTCTTGGACATGTCCCCCCTTTAGCAAGGAAATGGAATGAAATGTGTACATATAACTAAAGAATATGCATGATTGAGCTCTGCAGCACCGTCTCAGCTATATAAGATATGATGATGGGGAATATAAACGCAGAGAGAGCATATGTCTCTGCGTCAATCAGGTGCATGCTGTCGTCAGTGCAGTAAGCCCATTGGCTGGGTACAGTTAGGAGATAAAGTATATATATATATATATTTGTTCAGGGAAGTACTGGCTGGGGGAATTAACATGCTATTAACTAGTGCCTGTCAAAGTCCCAAACTGTGTGTGTGACTCAAAAGCTTTGTGTTCATATGTCTTGTGTCCCCTCTCTGAGAACTCATCAGATTAGCACTGATTGAGTAGGGAATCATTAGTACTCCCTCCGTAAACTAATATAAGAGCGTTTAGATCCTAAACACTCTTATATTAGTCTACAGAGGGAGTACTTGTTAATTGATTAGTGGTTGTACCTAGTATTTCTAATGCATGCATGAAAGCATCCTAGGTGGAAGAAAAAAAACCGGGGGATCGAGATCGAGCCATTCATATATGTACAAGAAACAACACTGCAAACGTATGAGCTTGCTTACTTGTCACAAGCTTGGAAGCTACTAAGAAGCGTCCATTGTACAAGTGTACACATGGTGCCAATAATAAATATATGTGCTGATGTGCTTACTTGTCACAATGGAAACTTCCAAAGAAGCTCGATCATACATGGTACGGCGTATATCATAAAATCACGGGATTTAACTCCCCTTAAAACATCAAAATAGCTGTAGTTTTTACTGTGTATCAGAAGAGAAGATGCAGATGCCAAAAGTCAAAGAACGTTAGAGATTAAGAGGACCAACTAATGCACAAAAGGACAAGGGCAAATTACTTACTACTACTACCTTGCACTAGCTGTAAATCCTGTGAAATCAATAAGCTATCAATGCAATTAAGAAGAGACAAAAATAAATAAATGGCCAGCTAGTAGCAGAGAAAATTAAAGCATTGGTCGGTCAATTTGGGCCGGGTCAAATTGATCTTGAGTGATCTCCAGCCAGGGAGAGAATATTTGCGAAGGAATTAAGTCAAGACTATTACTGGTTGGATCGAGGCTCAAAGTGTACATACCACGGATTAGCAGCTGATTCTTCTCATTGATCTCTCCAGCCAGGATGAGTCGAGTCGAGTGCCTGCTGATGCAGCATCATCAAGATTCTCATCACCTGGCGCGTCGCATAAATTTGATTTTACGACGGATCCGATGTGAATCTTGGTGGTGCTGCACCTGCAAGAACCGACTGTGATCTGATATCTTCCATCTGCTCCGGCCATGTAATTTCTCCCATGTATTTCCATGGCGAGATTGTGGTACGTGGAGAAGAACAAGAGGAAGTGGAAGAAGAAGAAAAATAGGAAAAATATACTACTCTCTCATGCAATGGATCAAGACAAAGGGAGGCGGATGGAGAGAAATTAATAAAGGGAAAACTGGCAGAGGCACCTAATAAACAAGGGAACAAACCACAGAAAAGAATTAGGAGGCCGGCGGCCGGCCGGCCCAATAGATCTATCTATCTCTTCTCCCTCCTGCCATCCACCGCACCGCACCGCACCGCGCCGCGTCGCCGCACTCGAAGAAGAAGAAGAAGAAGAACTAGGAGGAGGAGGAGTTGGGAGGATGAGGAGGGGGGAATTCTCTACAAGTAGAGAGATTGATCGGCCTTTGGAGTAGATCACGGAGGACGGAGGTAGGGAGAGGTAGAGCTAGGTCAAGATCGATTGGTTGGCACGGCCACCTCCACAATACTAGCAAGGGGAGGTGGCGGCCAGCTATATATAGCCCTACGCTGGCAAGAACAAGGTAGAGAGGGGCGGAGCACCAAAAACCCTAGATAGAGAGGAATAGTGGTACCGGCATGGGCTGGATCTATGCGTAGCAAGAGAGAAAGATGTGCACCGGGGAGTTAATTGACCAGCTAGCCTTTCTTAATTCTAGGTGGCCCTGTAGCTCTGCTGGGTGGTGGTGCTCTTGAGCTCCATTCCCATGGCGATGAAAGCCTGGCCAGTGGAGAGAGAGAGAGAGAGAGAGAGAGAGAGAGAGAGGTGGAGAAAATAAATGAAAGAGGAGTAGGAGGAGGGGGGAGCTGTTGCTGGTTGAGGCGAGACCAAAGGGGGGCGTCGGATTGGTCCACTTCTACATCGTTTTCGCAGGGGGCACATGACAGCGCCACCCACACACTCACTCCCCACTCTCTCCCTTTTCTTCTCCTCTTCTTCCTTAATTAGTCATTATATAATCGCAATCATAATGACTTTGCGGAATATACCGCACCGGAAACTTTTCAGAGAGGAGTCCGGGATGAAGGCGCGCTACCCGAACACCACACTCACACATCTGCGCAACCACACGCGAGAAAATACACCCCCTCCAGTCTCTATGGCCTCTTTGATTCACAAGATTGTAAAATGCAGGAATACCGAAAACAGGAGATTGGGATGTCATGGCACACTGAGTCCTAAGGCTTCGTTTGGTTAATCCCGCCCCCACCAGGATTTGGGGTCAAAAGTCCGCGGGTCAGCCGGGATCGCCCAGGCCAGGGGATTTATCCCCGTCTGTGCCATATAGTGCATTCGGTTATATCCGGTAAGGATATAAACCCCATCCAATCCCCTCACAACCTTGTGGTTTTGACAGGGAAAACAACCTCTCCACTATATGTGTGGAATTAATCCCTGCAAGGAATGGTGAAGGGGCGGGATCAACCCAACCCCCTCATGGATTGGATCCCCTAGCTAGGGGGGGTCAAATCCCTAGTAACCGAACATAGCCTAAAGGAATTGAAAACATAGTAATCTATAACAAAATTTCTTTGGTTGCACCGTAGGAAAAAAAGGATGCCATGGTTGTCATACAAGCAAAGAAAAATTCCCATGAGGTTGCACTCGTTGGAATTTTTTGTTGGAATTGCATAAAACTAAAACATAAAATTATTACACCCACAAACAAAACATACAATTATTCTTGTGGTTTCCAATCCTATGAACCAAAAGAGTCATTTGGAAAGATTCCTAAGGAGTATCTTTTGATAAAGGATTCATAAGGAGTATATTCTTTCCAAACTTATGTAAGATTCCTTTGAACCGTAGAGACCCTAAAATAATGACAACTTTACACATTGGTTTTGACAAACATTTGTAAAACTTTTACCACTGCTATTAATCAAAATATTTGGGTTGGATGTGTGAAAAATCATACTCACATTTTATTTTCTTTTTTAAAATATGAACTTTCATGATATATAACTATTTTTTTATTGGGTTTTGTGTTGTAGTGGAATTTAATGGCTGATGAAGTTACATTTTGGAGATAGTGGGGGTGTCGAAAGCATCATTCTTTTAGACGCTTCATGGAGCATTATGAACCTTAACATTTCACTTAACACATACACTCTAAATAGACAACATTTCATGAGAAAGCTAATAACTGACAATTGATCACAATACTAGTGTAGCATGCTTTTTTTTTTGTCTGTGTAGCCACCTATGATACTACACAAAATAGTTGTATGCATGATTTGTCATGATCGAAGTCGGATGGGTAGTCCTTTTCACACCACATGATTTAGCCGCTAAATTATTACAGGCAATCACATTGGAGACGTAGTTTGGTACGACTAACCATGGGGAAGAATCATGCATACAGAGTTTTCTCATTCTATAAACACCCACTAACAACTACAATAAGACCTATGAGGGATATTTTTAGCCCATCCATGATGCATCATGTGACCACAAGAATACAAGATTATCCATGCGTGGTATAATTAATCCCCATTGGAAATTGTCGCGAAAGTGGGGGCGGGAGGAAAAAAGTTCAAGATTTGTTAGTTCTACCCAAAGTTCATGTGGCATGTACACCACTAATGAGAAATTGATGCCAATAGGAGTAGGTAGGGGTGGAGGGGACAGGGGCATGTTCAAAAGCTTGCAATTTGTAGGGGGTGTGGGGGTGTCTAGCTTGTGCGTGCAAGTATCAATTTAGGAGGAAAAAATTGCAAATACCAGTCATCACTCACAACTCACAAGATGGTGACTGGCACAAGCAGGAACTCAGTCCGTGTCTAATAAAGTTAAGGTCCATTTCCTTTTCCTCACTGACGTGAAGGTGATGGCGTGACATGGATGTGCGTGCGTGTCACCTGGCTACCAGACCCCGAGAAAGACATATCCAGCTAGGTTTTGTTTCACATTTTTATTCTTTATATATTTATTATATCTTCTTTGAGTTTTTGTAGGGTATATCTTCTTTTGAGTTGCTTTTTAGGGTATATCTTCTTTTAAGTTGATATCTACTACCTCCGTATCATAATATAAGACGTTTGTACTGTCAAGAAATGCCTTATATAATGTTATGAAGGTAGTTTTATACCAGAACATGCATCACTTTTTGAAGGAAAAAAAGATAGTACTAGAGTATGTAGTACGGATGTGATCTGGTAGTAGAGATATATTTTTCTCTTTTTGAAGAGATGCGGATATGAATGAAGAGAAAAGGAAAACTGGGGGCCGGTGCAGGTTGCAACAGCAATGGCAGGTCAGGGCAGCAGGGCGGCCATTGGTGGCTGCAGAGAGCAGCCTCAGCTGTTTGTTCGGTGGCACTGTACTGCTTGCTGCCATGGCCACCATGGACGGTCCCCCGCCCCGGCCCCGGAAGAACATGCACGCCTAGCCCGGGCACCTTCTCACCACACACAGCCACACCCTAATCCCTCCTCCCTCTCCATGGATCTGCCCTGAAACAACACTGGATACTCCACCACTGTTAATCATTGCCCCTCTCAATCACCACAACCTTAATCCGTTGCCTTTTCTTTTCCTCCACTGCTAGAGGGCTCTAGCCTCCACTCTTGTTACAAACTATGGTTGGTAGGGTATGCAACTATGTCGCGGGTACCTCTGACGTAGAGGCGTGCGCGGCTATATCGTGGCTAAGCCGCGAATGCATAGTTTTCACAACACCGTCAAGTCGGAGTAACATGGAGAGAGGGTTTTTCAAATGAGAAATTTATATTAGCCGCGTCCGATGTTGGTTGCGGAGTTATGACACTACGTCCAAACAGACATATATATAGTATAAGCGATACCGAATTTTTCGTGCAACCGGTTGGTATAATTTTTTCATAAATTAAAGTATTCTTTTTAGTTCACTTGTTTGAGTGAGTCGCGATTGGAGCTCGAATCTCAAGTACATGGCACAGCTGGCCTTCACATTATGGGGGTGGTGGTTAATTAGTAAACTAAGCAGGATGCTTAGTGCTAATTAAAGCCGTGCATCCGTGGCTGTGTGATGGGCACGCTAGCCGTGGATCATGCCGACATCTTAACACTCCTTAAGTCAACTTATCTTCTTACCATTACCACTAGTATACATGTCAGTACAACTTGCGGCTGGTCATCAAAGCATCCATTCATAATTAGTTCACAGAGACAACCTCTGCTACCGATATAACTGTATACTTCCCCCACACCATGTTCAGAACCCCACCATTTTACATACACAGATAAATGCATACATCGGCAGTAAAGAAATTGTAAATGCCGTTCTTATGACGCGTTCGACATTTTTGGGAGGGTTTAATAATTGATTGTTGTTGCATCGTGGGCAAATCAAATAGACCATGTAATGTACTCCTAATTTGTTGTATCAAATGATGAACATCTTCTTTACTAAAAAAAAATTCACACCATCGATTAAGGTTAGATAGACAAAGTGTGAATGTAGTTCCTTAGCGTGTTCAATTAATTTCATTGCCTGACTTGGCAGATAAGAGCACACACATGGATGACATCAAAAGTTGGTGCTCTCGGTGACACAACATTAGACGCCAAACCTAGATTATGCAAAGGGCTGTACGGACCCCGAATATGATTTTGATTTGCTGCAGGGATCGATCATGAGCAGACCGATTACTTTATGGTTCACGCCTACGACGAAAATTATAAAGCCCAGCATCTGGTCTGCCTCCTTTCCCCAAAGATTCCTAGACTGGCTTCATCTCAGGTAGGTACGTACTAGTTTGTAATTAAGGAATTAACTATTAGGGAGATGCTTAACATATATATCAAATAATAAATGGATGCCACAGATAATATATGGTTGAGAGCAAGTTGAAAGTAGGCCTAGAAGCACTGCACTGCAAAAGAAAGGCATGTTTGTTTCACCCTGAATAAAGGGAGGGATAAAAGGAAATATAAGGCTTCCTCAAGTGTGTGGTCAAGTAATATGCAAGTTTATAGGATTTAGTGTGCTTAATGATAATTTTTCTTCCTAAAAGTTACTCGCTCCATCCCAAAATCTTGTCTTAGATTTGTCTAAATACGGATGTATCAAGTCACGTTTTAGTATTAGATACATCCATTTCTAGACTAATCTAAGACAAGAATTTTGGGACGGAGGGAGTAATAAGGATGCGGGGTAATCATAAACACTTTAATTTTGCAAGTATACAGTCATTTGGATCTAATTAGCTAGGATGACTCAGCCTTGATTAATTTGGGAGTGTTTGTATCGATCTACTAGCTAGTTGTTAGCATGTGCTTTATTATATAAAATGTACCTTTTATTATGTTTGGATCAGTGCCCTTCGCGCAATTGAAAGGTTAAATCCAGCTTGGAGTTGAAACCATACATTATTTTTAAACTGGCAGTATTTTGCTGTCTTCTGTACTTATGATGGTTGTATAGCTATGCATGATATGATGCCTTGGATTATTTCGAGAAATTACTATGGTCAAAGTTTCATGGTTCTTTCGACCCTTGTCTGATAAAGTGGGATTTTTATAAACTTGTGAGAGTCCAAATGGTATTCATTTGGAATCTTGTTTGAAAAATAAGGGAGTTTTCCCCACCCCATTTTATTTGAAACGAGGCAATTGTGTGCCATTAATTTTGAAATAAGAGAAGCGAATTCATTACATTGCATAGTAGCTACATACTGGAAGGTGTCTCCTTTTCGAAATAAATATACTTTCAGGTGTACTAGGTAGTAACTTCATGTATTCGTCCTAGCTAGTAACGTTAAACTACTTTATTGTAAAATTATGTTATCCTTTCTCAAAGGGTAGGGTGAACTTCACCTGAAAGGTAACCTTCTAGCTTGTTGTATTCTAAAATGTATTAATTCTTCCTCCAAACATAGACAAATGGCTGGGCACATCACATGGACAAGGAATAAGTGAGCTAGGGCTTTAGGTAGTTGGCAAAATAAGAAAAGAAAGAAGAAAGCCGGTTCCTAGTAAAAAAAAGTTGGCGTTCCTAAATACGAGGCACAAAAGTTAAGGCAGTGTGCAAAGAGCCAAAGATAAGACCTATGTTTAGTTGTACCAAAAGCAACATTTTTCTACATGGAAAGCAACCTTTATCGTATTTATTAGTCATTTGTGATTAGTCTAGTCTATGACAGATAAGAGTGGGAAAAAACCTTAAAAGTTGCAGAGGTTTAAGGTGCCCTGGATTCTATGGAGTTGAGCCCTAAAGATAAACAAGAAGTAGCTGTAGCTAATCCTTGGTTCCAACACCCACCAGACTCACCACTAGTCTAAAGGAATTGTTTAGTGCAATGAAACAAAGGACGGTACGAGGAGAAAGGGCACACATGATTGCACTGCACGTCTACTTGTGCAGCTACCTCACCAAAAGGGTAAAAACTAGGAAGGTTGCTCCACCAAAGGACGAGCTCCTCAGGTGGCTGATTAAGGGGTACTGTTTTACACTATTTGTGTTGATCATGAACTCCTGTATGTGAGATTTGAAAAGAAAATGTTAAAGTCATTTCTAGATCTAGACGTACAAAAGATCAGTGGACAATAACATGTGGGTTCGTGTGTCGTCACATAGTAAATTCTAGATCCAGCTAGCCGTTCAAGATAGGAGAGGACAATAACCCATGCATAGGACGACCGACACATAGCCGCATAGACTGACACGACATGTGAAGTAAAATCACGTACAATCAACATCGTAACTTGTGGGATGCTTGTGAGCTGGGAATCTGAACAATAATAGTCGGTAACCCAAGGACGATTTTTTGCCTGTAGCAACAATTCGCTCCGTCGCTTTCTATGCGTCACATATCGTACGATGTGGCTAGTATCCCATCAAAAACAAAAATACCAATGTGGTCAATACCTTGGGCGGAGATGTGAAGCAAGTGGTTTTTCTCGCGCAAGTGTGGTCCTTATTTTCTTAAAAAAAATATGGACCTATTCTACTCTAGCCGCCAACCCATCAAACAAATTCATTCTAGCAAAGGAAAAAATATACACCTACTCCCTCACATGGTGCGATGCTGAAGCAAATAAGGAAATGGCCTAATAGAGCCTAGGGTGTGATCCACTGTATAAAACGGAATCTAGAATGTCTAATTTCTACATTTAAAAAAAATTCTCATAAATTATATATACACAATCATCATTTTCTCCCTCGCAACAAGCATAGAAATCGCCCTTTTTCTCATTGAATCGAAGCGAAAGAGTTGAAACTTGAAAAAGGGGAAGAGCAACATGGGAAAGCTTTCCCACGGAAGCTACCGGTGGCCTTATCTTTTTTTTTTTGCATTCACCTATCCATCGATGCGATCAATACCTGGGTCGGAGACAAGAGATAAGTGGTTTATCCTCGCGCACCACATATGTGTGCGCCCGTGGTTTTCTTGAGCGGTGTCGAGCTAGTCTAGTCACCGTCCGGTCAACATATTTAGTCATCAAATAGAAAATCGACACGCATCACGCGTCTATTTCATTTTGCGCGTAGTGACAAATGCTCGGAGCAAAAACAGACTGTCTAGATAGAGATGGGCGTAGTCCATTGTGAAAATGTAACAGCAAAATATTCATTTTTCAGCACGGAATTCCGTTCCTTGGAAAACTACAGAATCATCATTTTTGTGGTTGAATTGGAGTGAATGGAAGGGTTGAAACTAGGAACCAGGTGAGGGAAAACCCATGGAGGGGAGGAAGAAAAACCATGGGAAAGTGGCGTGAATGCGACGGATTTCTTTCTTTTGAGGGATATGTGACGGATGATGGGTGCGCGGGTTGAGAAAAGGGTGGTGGTGGCGGGCCCTGGTGCCCGCGATGTGGGCAACAACCTAGTACCGATCCCATTGAGCCCAATGCAGATGGGCCCCCCACCGCACCGCACCACCACCCGCTGCCTGCCTGCCCACCAGACTCTCACGAGCCGGCGTACTGTTCCATGCCGCCCCCGGCCCCACGGCCCAGTCAGCACTGCCTCCTCAGTCCTCACTCTCGCCCTCTCTCGAGTAGCAGCAGATCCTACTGTTAGCTGCACAGTGTGTGTGTTTGTCACGCCTCTCCTTAACACACCCAGACACACAGAGGATGTCACATGTCACCTCACCATTGAGTGGTCGATAGCAATGGTGGCGAGACAAGGCAGCAATGGCACGGGTACGTGGTACATGGTACTAGGTACCATGCATGGACGATTGCATTATTTGAGATGTGGATGGATCTTGGTACTGGGTTTTTATTTTGAGGAGGGCGCGTGTGTACTCGATTTGGTGCAGGCCGTGGAAACCCACTGTGCATCGTGTCCTGGATGCTCACTCACCACACGTTTTTGTTGCGCCCGGATAATTTTAGTTCCGCGCGATGGTTCGCTACTGTAAATTGATACAAGTTTTTTTTTTGATATATCGACTGTCACCCGCAAAAAAAAATGATATATAGAGTGGTGTTGCATGTACCTCGTATAAAGATATGCACTCCATAAGTGGGTTTTTAGGTCCTCATTGAAATGCACGTGATCTGAAAGCATAAAAATAATGTAAATCATATTGTCATGCATGTTTTTTTTTTCATTTTCTTTCCCAAATGATAAGTGCCACACGTGTGGCACGAAGCACCCTGGCCCTGACGACTTCTACAATTAAAGTTGCCATTCAAAAATTTAAAAAACAAACCAAAAAACATTAATTTGCCATCCGAATTTTTTTTGTCATGCTTGACAACTAAAGTTGTCATTCTCGCGTCACTAAACTTGCCATAAAAAAGTTCGGAGTTGCCATGTGTTCGTACCACACGTGTGACACTTATCAGGGTCCTTCTCTTTTGGGAAGGGCCGTGCATGACTTGTTGAGAAGAGGCCTTTAGACGCCATTCATGAAAGAAATGCATTAATTTCATGTTTATATGTTACTTTGATTAGAGTGAGAACAGAGATAAGATGCATCATTTGGAACTTTTCAAATAACATTTTAGAGAGAAGAGGCCATGTGAGATTGCACTGTTTAACTGTTATTACAAATCCATAAAAATGTTGCTAACATGCTAAAGTATCTCTTAATGAAATTTTACACATATGTAGAACATATCTATACGCATGTGCGAATTTATTATTTTTCTTTTGCATCCATGTGTATAAAATCATTTATTTTATTTTATGTGGGAACTTAGCTTCATTTGAAGTTTGGAGCAACATTTTCTTGGATAACACACATGAGATCTGCGTGTCTATATATTAAGATAGAAAGCAATGGACATTTACATGGCTGAGGCTAGGCGCCCCAAGTCGGCAGCCTAGAAAACCTCACATCCACCCTCGTATAACTAGCTAATTGCCCACTGCCCTACAGAGGCGAATGCTGTCTCTCACGAATTAGCTAGGCTAGAGCGACCTCGACTCCACCTCCCACGTGGATTGAGGAACCACCAGCATCGATTGTTAGGTGGCTGCTGGATGATGTAACAGTACTTTGATTTAATAAAGATTCCGAAGTTTATAAAAAAACTAGCTAATTGCCCATGTGTTGCAACGGGGCATACATATTCTAGTGATCCTCTCGTCCAACTCTCCATGATAATTTTCATAATTAATGTGATCATTCCATCCAAAGAAAGATACTCTCCATAAGTAACATGATCCTCCCGTCCGAAGAATAATACTCTCCATATCTAACGTGATCCTTACGTTTAACGAATGGTACTCTCCATGATTAGTGTGATCCTCCCGTCCAAAGAATGATACTCTTCATATTTCACATGAAACCAACAAACATATGAAACCAACAAACATATGAAACCAAACCAAGACATACCATCACAACCGAATACTTCCCTTTAATAGTAGATATATTACGAGATCACTCTCCCTAAGACTTTTGTTTCCCGCCTTCTTCCATTCATAGCAATAGGCACTGATCTTATGGACGATCGCTTTTGCCAGCATGGAGGCTGTTTTGAACACCCGATGATTCTTCTTGAGCCATATGCTCTGAAGAGTGCACAGGACCACCGAGTTAATGCCTTTTCAGAGCTTAGGAGGGATGACATGTTGGAGGGTTGCCCATCAGGATAGGGTTTCACTAGTTGCGACCGACGCATGGTTCTGTAGACCGATCTAGTGCAACACTTGCTCAACAACCTCACACACAAACATACATTGCACCATCAGGTGCTCGATAGTCTCCATGTGTTGGCAGCAAAGTGGACACAAGCCTGATGTGGGAGGCCTCTCTTGGCCGGGTGATACGTCCATTTTGCATCATGTTTTCCTACTTTTATTTATTATGTTTTGGGTCATTATTTCACTTTATGATGCTATTCTAATGCATTTTCTCTCTTATTTTGCAAGTTTCACATGAATAGGGAGATTGCCGGTAGTTGGAATTCTGGACATGGAAAAGCTACAACAGAGATAGATATTCTCTACACTCTTATTTTCCTCCGGCTCGATAGCCGCAACTTGAGGGGTGGCCAACTGGCGAGCCACCGCATGCTTCACCCACCGCTGAAGTCGCGAACGCCCGGATCGCTTGCGGCGGCGTACAGCGGGGCGAGTAGATGACACGGGTGCCGACCGATATATTGGGTCGACGATTGCCGCAGGAGGACGCCGCAGGCACTCATGCGGAAATGCGCTGCCCCGCAGACGGGAAGTGCCTCGACGTTGAGGGGGGCCTCTTGGAGCCAGGCGGAGTCATCGGCAACAAAAACGAGCGCGCCAAGACGGATCTCGCGGCCAAGGCCAAACCACCGCCGGAAACCATGTCGATGGAGATTGGAAAAACTGCAACCTCACCGGAAGTCGCTAAGACGCCTGCCCCACGGTGGGCGCCAACTGTCGTGGTACTAAGTCTGACAGTAAGAATAGGGGGTACGTAGGAAGAGGCAAGGCCCTAGCTACGGTGAGGTTGTGCACGCAACGTTTACGAGTTCAGGCCCTTCTCGGAGGAAGTAATAGCCCTACGTCTCGGTGCCCGGAGGCTTGTCGACTGGATTATGCGTGAGAGTTACAGGGGGTGCGAACCCTTGTGCTAGAGGAGGGGGGTGGCTTATATAGAGTGCGCCAGAACCCTCTAACCCTTAGTTACACAGGTTTTAATGTACTTTAAGGCAGGGGCGTTACTGGTAATGCTAGCTATGAATGACTATAAATGATCTTCAAGACTATGGAGTGAACGCCTGACCATTGCCATCTTGGGGCGGCTTTTGATCTTGTGTACTCAGAGTGATCCTTCGTATGGTCGAGTGACTCTATCTTTGTCGAGTGGAATTGGGGTATCCGAGTGGGATAGCTGGTCGAGTGGATTGCACTCCAAGGTGATTTTAGTCGGTTTCTTCTGTTGTACTTTGAATGTCCTTGACTCTAGGGAAGTATCCTTGGGTAGGGCATCTAGGTCGGGCCTATGACCCTACCCTAGGTACAAGTCATCGTCATTAGCCCCCGAATGGATTGAGGTCCGAATGAAGAAGAGCTGAAGTTGGTTCCGACTCGATTCCATGCTTCGGAGGCATTTCTCAGGCGTCCGGAAATCATGCTGAAGCTTCACTTGTTTCAGTCGCCTTGATCAATTCAGAGGTCGTTGAGTGAATTATGCTGACAATCTTTGAGTGGGTTGTAGCGCGAAATCTTAGGCGCGATTGATTGCTCTGCGGTTCCCGGATCTCACGGGATTCGAAATTTTGGAGAAGCGTGCGAGACGGAGCGTGCCGCAGTAGTCGGAGCGGGTAGACAGGGGCGCCTCGATCCCCATGCCGCCTTTTTCGCCACGTATCGGGTGAGCGACTGTTGCGGGATATGACATGATTGCTCAGGCCCACGGGTCAGCCACTTGGAAGCAGGCCCATAAAATGCGTCGAAGCCGATGCAATGTATAGTGCGCCTCATTCAATCTCTTCTTCCTCTGCTTCTCCACCGCGCCTTCCTCTGCTCTCGACGCCTCCGCTCGGCCCGTGCGCATTCCGTTGCCATGGTGAAGGACAAGACGGCGGCCCTGGAGCGCGCAAAGAAGGCGACGGCGGCGACGAAAGGCAAGAAAACGGCGAGGGGGATGTCGTCGCGGTCCGGTCTGCCCCCTGGTTGGATCCAGGGGGACTGGATCCGCTCCACGGCCGAGCTGGAAGATTTTGAGAGGCTCGCTGAGGACGGCATGATTGCTATGGGATCTTGGAGGCTGCCGGAGGGGGAATCTGAGCCCCAGCCGCGCGAGGGTGAGCGTGTCCTCCTCACCACCCATGTCGATCGAGGTCTTTCTCTTCCACCGCATCTGTTCTTCAGGGGTTTCTTGAACTTTTTCGATGCTGAAATTCACCACTTCCCCCCCAAACACAATCATGTATCCTGCTGCGTACATCTCATTGTGCAAAAACTTACTGGGTTGCCAACCACACTAGGGTCTATTCGAACACATCTTCACCTGTCGTTCCCAATCAGTAAAGAAAGCAAATCCGACCGACGAAAAGACGCACGTGATCCAAATGTGCGGGGGCTTAGGGATTTAAACTAGGGGTAGAAGCACTTTTCCTCCCATGACCCTTCCCGAGTCAATCAGAGGATGGCAGTTGACCTGGTTCTACTGCCAAGACGTTCAGACTCCTGGTCAATCGACCGGTCTCCCCCCTTTCACTATGGAGCGACTCCGCCAACCTTCTTCACTGACTATGACCCTAGAGGAGAAAGGCAAGGTGTCCCTTTTAGTCGACCAGGTCGTCAACTTAGTCCGGGAGGGTGTAACTGGCATGGATCTGTTGGAGGTGTTCCTCAGTCGACACATCCAGCCTCTCCAAGCCAGCGATCATCCAATATGGATGTACTCGGGCACTGACGACACCGCCCGGGTCCACCCAGAGGAGGTCGCTGAGAAGATGGTGGCTCAGTGGCTGCGGAGCATCACTGGGAACAAGGATAACCCCAGGGGTCCAGGAGGATTTGGCCATTTGACGCTGACCATGAGCCAGAAGAGGTCAGGCTCTAAATACCGAGTGGTTCTTCTTCTAATCTGCAATTGCACTTGAACCTGATTGATACTTGTTAACTCGCGTCTTGCAGATTTATACCAAGATGTACTCGATGCCCAACGGGGAGTAGTTCCAGGAAGGAGCGGAGAGCGAAGGCGGGAGTGCCGACTGGCAATCTGAAGACGAAAGTGAGGAAGACAGTGAGGATTCTGACAGCAGTGAGGAGGTCGACTCGCCGCCCCGCTCTGAGCGTCGCTCCAAGCCATCGCAAGATCCTGCGGGTGGGCGTGGCAAAGCAGCTCCGCCAAGTATGCAAGTCCCGAAGCGCACTCGGACGTCTACTCCCAAGCCATCAGAGAAGGCTTCAAAGCAGGCCAGAGTTGCCGTGCCCAAACCTCGGAAGGCCCTGTCCAGGATGGATGTGCCTGTCACCTCAGCTTGAGTGTTACCTCTCTTTGCGTTCATTTTGATTGTGAACTTCTTTTCTTGTTTGACCGAGTGGAGTTGGGAACTTTTAGTGCTGCTACTTCTGGGAAGTCTATGGACATCGACAAGAAGCGGGAGGACGCGGAAACTGCAGACGCGGACACTTCTCGGGCAGGTACGACTCTTCGGTCATGCTCTGACTTTGCCAACTGTTTTGGTGGTCGACTGAACTCTTACGGTCGAGTGTCTTGCAGCGCCAGCAAATGTTATCCAACTTCCAGACGATGATGATGATGAAGAAGTGCTACCAAGGAATACAGGGAGAAGGAGCAAGACTCTGAGCAAGAAAGTGCCTGCCAATAAAGTGTCCCACTCGACATCAGCATTAGAACCAGTCGTTCAGCAACTTAGTGATCTAGTTTGGACTTCTGTTTCTTTTGCTGATCCCTTGGCGACTGACCAGCCCTCGGCGTCGACTGCTCAGACTCCTGGCCCCATTGTACCACCTCCAGCTCCAACTCTACCAACCACGTCATCTGCTCCATCATCCACTCCGTTTGTTTTGTACAACACTCCGGAGAGCCAAGTGGGAGCCACCAAGGAAGCCATGATCCAGGCGGGTCTGATGATGGATCGAATGAAAGTGGTGTACGACACCAGCAAGGCCGCCTACAATGCCAGCTCTGCCCTTCAAGCCAATGTCCGAGTAAGTGGGATTGTAAGTTAATTTCCGACTAGTATCCAGCTATCTGAAAACTGCTGCTTTATTTTTCGTAAGATGTCAATCTATTTCTGCATCTGTACACCCAGTGGGTGTGTCATATAGCTGCGTTCAGCTATTTCCACTTGAAGTAGACAGGTCGTGTCATGTGAATTCTTGGTCCAGTGGGGGCACGCTAAGTGCACCCACTGGGTGTAGTCCCCGAGACCGCTGTTAACTGCTAGTAGTCGACGGTGGTCTTAGAACTATCTTCTTTCTCTCTTTTTTTTGAGCTGGGCTGACCATGCTAAGTGGGAAAAGTAACCAGCGGGGGCACGCTAAGTGCACCCACTGGGTGTAGTCCCCGAGACTGCTATCGGATGTTTGATTCAGCAACAGTCTTAGAACTCCTTTGCTGCATAATTTGCCTTTGTACTTTTCCATTCGGAAGTAACTGTTGACTGACATTTCTTGTCGTTGACTACAGAAAGCTTGTGAGATTGAGACCAAGTTTGCTGATTTGGAGAAGACGCAGATCCAACTCAGCCTCGACTTAGAGTTAGCCAAGAAGAACCTGAAGAAAGCCCAGGATGAGGCCACTGTCATGGGAGGTAACAACTTGTCGACTGCTCGCCTTGCCATCTTTTCCTTTTCATCCTTTGAACCGAGTGACTCCACTCGAGCAGATGTGCATAGTGAAAACCCTCAACTCCAAGCTCGTCCGAAGAGTGGTATTTCTTTAGAAAAAATGAAGCAGGTTCTGGAGCAAAAGGACCTTGACCTTGCAGTAGCACAGAAGACGGCGCGGGAGAAGACCGAGCTTCCGACAAGAAGCTGGCTTCAGTCGGCAAGTTGGAAGAAGAGAACGCCAAGTTGAAAACCGCTGTTGATGAGGCAAAGAAGGAAGTCGTGCAGCTGAAGGAGGAGAAGGTGGCCTTGGCAGACAGACTTGATGGTCTGACTCGGAAGAGAGACGAACTGGAAACTTATCTGGGAGGTCTTGCCAAGATGTTCCTCATGCTTGAAGGTACTTTTCTTTATCCGATTGGCTGCAGAGAACTTTTTGATTATGCTACTGTTACTTCAACACCTTTTGTGTGTGCAGAATTTTGTCAGAACTTCGAGGAAGAAACTGGGCGGATCGAGACAGGCCTGGATCCTATCAACTCTCCCGTCAAGGACGAAGCTACAATGAACATGCTGCGACTGGAATCTCGTCTTGCCAGTGTCCTGGATTACATCGCCCGACTGAAGGTCGCGTTGTCCCGGATCGACAAGGAGTTATGGCCAGAGGATGTGCTTCTGAACGACCTTGAGTCACTGATGACTCGACTCAACAGCATCCCGGACCGAGTGCAGGCATGGAAGAAGTCAGCTGCCCCCTGCGGTGCTGACGTGGCTTTGTCACTCGTCCGCGTCCATTGCAAGGAAGTCAAAGAAGAGAAGCTGGCGGCTCTTAAGGTTGCCAACACCAAGAAGCTCAACTTCCAATCCTTCATGGAGATCTTCATCGACGCGGCCACTCGCATTGCAGACGGCATCGACCTGGACAGCTTCATAGATCCAGCAAGTCCTACTCCTGCCGAGTGAAAAACTTGATAACTTTAACCTCATTAGCCTCGGAATGCCGAGTGATTCTGTAATCGTTAAACTCTTTCGGGCTTGATGCCTGAGTACTTCTGCTGGTGGTTCTGAACCTTCCTGGATTTATCTGAACTTGGTTGCTTTATTTGGATGCAGTTGCTTTGTCTGTATTGTTTTCGGATTTTTTTTGACTTAGGCGAATCTAGGATCGCAGCTGAGTCCCCAAGTGGGACAATTGCTTTCCACTCGGAGTAGACGTTGTACTTGTGGTGCAGCTCAGAGTGCAACCATACGTTGTACTTGTGGCGCAGCTCAAAGTGCAACCATTCGTTGTACTTGTGGCACAACTCAGAGTGCGCAGCCAAGCTTCCGAGTGAGAGGGTCGCTCTTTGCTCGGAATGTTTTTGAACCTTAGGCGAGTACGGGGTCGCGGCTAAGCCTCCGAGCGAGAGGTCCGCTCTTCACTCGGAGTGTTTTTGAAACATAGGCGAGTACGGGACCGCAGCTAAGCCCCCGAGTGAGAGGGTTGCTCTTCACTCTGAGTGTTTTTGAAACTTAGGCGAGTATGGGACCGCAGCTAAGCCCCCGAGTGAGAGGGTTGCTCTTCACTCGGAGTGTTTTTGAAACTTAGGCGAGTACGGGGTCGCAGCTAAGCCCCCGAGTGAGAGGGTTGCTCTTCACTCGGAGTATTTTTGAAACTTAGGCGAGTACGAGACCGCAGCTAAGCCCCCGAGTGAGAGGGTTGCTCTTCACTCGGAGTGTTTTTGAAACTTAGGCGAGTATGGGACCGCAGCTAAGCCCCCGAGTGAGAGGGTTGCTCTTCACTCAGAGTGTTTTTTAAACTTAGGCGAGTACGGAACCGCAGCTAAGCCCCCGAGTGAGAGGGTTGCTCTTCACTCGGAGTGTTTTTGAAACTTAATTAGGCGAGTACGGGGTCGCAGCTAAGCCCCCAAGTGAGAGGGTTGCTCTTCACTCGGAGTGTTTTGAAACTTAGGTACGGGGTCACAGCTAAGCCTCTGAGTGAGAGGGTTGCTCTTCACTCGGAGTGTTTTTGAAACTTAGGCGAGTACGAGGTCGCAGCTAAGCCCCCAAGTGAGAGGGTCGCTCTTCACTCGGAGTGTTTTTGAAACTTAGGCAAATCGGGTTCGCAGCTAAGCCTCCGAGTGAGAGGGTTGCTCTTCACTCGGAGTGTTTTTGAAACTTAGGCGAGTACGGGGTCGCAGCTAAGCCCCCGAGTGAGAGGGTTGCTCTTCACTTGGAGTGTTTTTGAAACTTAGGCGAATTGGGTTCGCGGCTAAGCCACCCACTGGGGGATTTGAACACACATGCTTATGTGAAAACAATCATTAAGATACTGCAAAAATCATGTCTTTGATAAGCAAACGGAAGGATTCTTATTACAACTCGTTGATCCGAGTGTTTAGGTATAAAAACGGCGGAGTAGATCCGCATTCCACGAGCGTGGCTCGTCTTCTTTCTTGGCTACGTTGTAAAGGTGATATGCCCCATTGTGGAGCACCTTGGTGATGATGAAGGGCCCTTCCCAGGCCGGAGCGAGCTTGTGAGGCCGTTTCTGATGCACTCGGAGCACAAGGTCTCCTTCCTGAAATGCTCGGCCTCTGACATTTAGGGCATGGAATCGACGCATGTCTTGTTGATAGATGGTCGAGCGGATCAGAGCCATCTCTCGTTCTTCCTCTAGGAGATTGACTGCGTCCTGGCGTGCCTATTCTGCCTCAACCTCTGAGAAGAGTTCCACTTGGGGGGCATTGTGTAGCAAATCACTCGGAAGCACAGCTTCAGCACCATATACCATGAAGAAAGGGGTTCGATCAGTCGACCGACTGGGAGTCATTCTCAATCCCCATAGGACAGATGGCAATTCAGTCACCCAAGCTCCAGCTGCGTGCTTAAGGTCGCGCATCAGTCGGGGTTTCAGCCCTTGTAGGATCAAGCCATTCGCCCTTTCAGCCTGCCCATTCGACCGCGGTGCGCAACGGATGCGTAATCGACCCGGGTGCCTTGGGATGCGCAGAACGCTCTGAACTCATCAGAATCAAAGTTGGAGGCGTTATCTGTGATAATGCTGTGAGGGACTCCATATCGGAATATCAGCTCTCTGAGGAAACTGATGGCAGTGCTTTAATCAAGATTCTTGATAGGCTTGGCTTTAATCCATTTGGTGAACTTGTCGACTGCTACGAGCAAATGAGTGAATCCACTTCAGCCGGTCTTGAAAGGCCCAACCATGTCCAACCCCCAAACTGCAAATGGCCAGATGAGTGGAATAGTCTTCAAGGCAGACACATGCTTGTGAGACATGTTTGAGTAAAACTAACAACCTTCGCACTTGTCGACTATATCTTTAGCCATCTCATTCGCACGTGGCCAGTAAAATCCCGCTCAGTATGCTTTGGCCACGATGGTCCGAGAGGACGCGTGGTGACCACAGGTCCTCGAGTGAATCTCATTTAAGATCAGTCGACCTTCTTCTGAAGAGATGCAGCGCTGAGCTACCCCGGTAACACTTTCTCTGTAGAGTTGTCCACTTATCACCGTGAAGGCTTTGGATCTATGAACGATCTGGCGGGCCTCATCTTCATCCTCTGGAAGCTCCTGCCTGAGAAGGTATGCGATGTATGGCACTGTCCAGTCGTGGGTGATTACCAAAACTTCCATAATCAGGTCAACCACCGCTGGCACTTCAACTTCAGTCGGATTGTTTGAACTTATCGGTTGCGGAGGCTCCTCCATAAAGGGATCTTCTTGAAATGACGGGGTGTGGAGATGCTCCAAGAACACATTACTGGGAATAGGTTTCCGAGTGGAACCTCTCTTCGCCAAATCATCGGCCGCTTGATTCTTGATTCAGGGTATGTGGTGGAGCTCTAACCCCTCAAACTTCTTCTATAGTTTCTTACTGCATTGCAGTAACCAGTCATGGCAGGGCTCCTGATATCCCATTCCTTCATTACTTGATTGACCACCAAATCTGAGTCGCCATAGACCATCAGGCGACGGACGCCGAGTGAGATGGCCATACGCAACCCATATAAAAGTGCCTCATACTCAGCTTCATTGTTTGAGGAATCGAAGTGAATCTGAAGGACATAACTGAGCTTGTCGGCTCTTGGGGATACTATGACCACTCCAGCACCAGAACCGTTCAACATCTTGGACCCATCAAAGAACATTGTCCAATGTTCCGAGTGAATCTGAGTCGGTTGCCGCTGTTCAATCCACTCGACGAGGAAATCTGCTATTGCTTGAGAATTGATTGCCTTTTTTTCTTCGAACTTGATATCCAAAGGGAGGAGTTCGATCGCCCACTTGGCCACTCGACCAGTCGCTTCTCGATTATTCAAGATTTTTGATAATGGAGCATCGCTGACGACTGAAACTGAATGGTCTGCGAAGTAATGTGCAACTTTCTTCGCGGTCAGATAAATCCCGTAGACAAGTTTCTGGTAATGCGGATACCTTTGCTTGGACGGAGTCAAGACTTCAGAAATGTAATACACTGGGTGCTGAACTTTATAGGCTTTGTCTTCTTCCTCCCGCTCGACTGTGAGCACTGTGCTGACAACTTGTCCAGTGGCTGCAATATATAGCAGTAGAGGCTATATGGTGATTGGGGCAACAAGCACTGGCTGGGTGGAAAGCAGGGCTTTGAGCTCTACAAACGCTGCTTCGGCTTCAGGATTCCACTCAAACTTGTCAGACTTCTTCATCAGTCGGTAAAGGGGTAATGCCTTTTCACCGAGACGAGAAATGAATTGACTCAATGCAGCCAAACAACCAGTAAGCTTCTGAACATCATGCACACGCACAGGGCATTTCATTCGGAGAATTGCTCCAATCTTTTCTAGGTTCGCGTCGATTCCTCGTTCAGAAACGGGAAAACTGAGTAATTTCCCGCCTGGGACTCCGAATGTGCACTTTGACGGATTGAGCTTGATATCATATCTTCTTAAGTTGGCAAATGTTTCAGCAAGGTCAGTCAGCAGGTCGGAAACTTTACGTGACTTGACCACAATATCATCCATGTATGCTTCTACGTTCCGACTGATTTGAGTGAGCAGGCACTTCTGAATCATGCGCATGAACGTGGCTCCAGCATTCTTAAGGTGGAAAGGCATGGTAACATAACAAAAGCACCCGAATGGGGTGATGAAGGCTGTTTTTATCTCATCGGGTCCATACAGTCGGATCTGATGGTACCCGGAATACGCGTCCAAAAAGGACAAACGCTCGCACCCCGCAGTTGAGTCGACAATCTGGTCGATGCGGGGAAGAGGGAAGTGATCTTTCGGGCATGCCCGATTGATGTGCTTGAAATCAATCAATACACATACAAAGTGAATCATCTTTCTTGGGGACCATGACAACATTGGCGAGCCACTCGGAGTGGTATATCTCTCGGATGAACTCAGCTGCCAGAAGCCGAGCTACCTCTTCACCAATTGCCTTCCTCTTCTCCACGGGGGAACGACGGAGATGTTCCTTAACGGATTTTGCTTTTGGGTCGACGCGCAAATGGTGCTCAGCCAGTCCCCTGGGTACACCCGGCATGTCAGATGGTTTCCATGCGAAGATGTCCTAGTTCTCATGGAGGAACTGGATGAGCGCTTCTTCCTATTTGCTGTCGAGTGTTGTTGAGATGTGAGTCAGAGCAGCATTGGGATCAGTCGGGTGAATATAACAGGCTTTGTCTCTCCGGCCGACTGAAACGCAGACTCTGAAGCAGGCTTCTTAGCTCGCAACAAGTCACTTGGATCCGCATTCTTCTGATATTCTTCCCACTCTACTGCTGCCATCTGCTCATCGGCAATCTTTGAGCCCTTCTGGAAGCACTCTTCTGCTCTTTGCCGATTCCCTGTGACCGTGATCACGCCTCTGGGACCAGGCATCTTCAATTTGAGGTAAACGTAACATGGTTGAGCCATAAAACGAGCATACGCGGGCCTGCCCAGAATAGCATGGTAGACACTATGAAAATCCACCACCTCAAACGTTAACTTTTCCTTGCGGTAATTCTTTGCATCACCGAAAACCACATCAAGAGTGATCTGACCGAGTGAATCCGCTTTCTTTCCTGGGATGACTCCGTTGAATCGCATGTTTCTCTCACTGAGCTTGGACATCGGGATGCCCATCCCTCTGAGGGTCTTAGCATACAAAATGTTCAAACCACTGCCATCATCCATCAGAACCTTGGTCAGTCGGGTGCCCCCAACGACTGGGTCGACCACCAACGCTTGCCGCCCGGGGGTAGCAACGTGTGCCGGGTGATCGGACTGGTCAAATGTTATGGGAGTTTTTGACCACTTCAAATACGTCGTAGTTGCCGGAGCAACCATGTTCACTTCTCTATTGATAACTTTCAGTCGACTTTTGCTCTCGATGTCAGCAAAAATCACCAAAGTAGCATTTATATTGGGGTAACTGTCATCTTCCTCTTTGTCCTCTTCCTTATCAGATTCTTTTTCCTTCTCACTGGGCTGACCCTCTCGGAAACTTTGAATCAGGAGTCGCACTATCGAGTGGTATGCTTGGGCAGAATCAAGTTACTCTCTTCATCTTTTTTAGTGTCTATGTGACACGGTAAATCAAGAACGTCGTTTCCCGACTGATCTTTCACCTTTTTAGGGGTCCATGGACCTTTAGGCTTTCCTTTGAACTTCCCTCGATTCAGAACTGCAGCCTCAGCAGGACCTGCAGGTTCAGCTTTGCGCTTCTACTTCCGACTGGAATTTCCACCTCCGGTGTCCTAGGCGAATGGTTTGCTCTTGCCACTACGGAGTCGATCTTCTTCTTCACCATTGGCAATTTGGCATACCGAGTGGCTATCTGCATCATTCAAGCCAGAGACATATCTCCGGTCCGACCGAATTTCAGGTTGAGTTCTCTGTATCGAACGCCCTCTTTGAAGGCGCACACTGCCTGGTGCTCTGATACATTTTATACAGGATGATGAAGGGTAGTCCATCTTTGAATAAAGTCTCTCAAAGTCTCATTCTGCTTCTGAATGCAGTGCTGCAACTCAGCCATCCCAGCAGGTCGCTTGCAGGTGCCCTCAAATATTTTGACAAACACTCGGGCCAACTCTTCCCAACAGAAAATACTTCCAGGGGCCAACTGATTCAACCAGGCTCTGGCTGAACCTTCAAGCATCAGGGGGAGGTGCTTCATGGCTACATCATCGTTGCCTCTACCAATCTGTACCGCCACTCGGTAGTCTTCTAGCCATGTGTCGGGCTTCTACTCACCGGTGAACTTACTCACGCCCGTCGCCAACCTGAAGTTGGGAGGGATCTCAGCGCCCCGGATGGCTCTACTGAAACATCCAGGCCCAGAAACATGTACTCAGCTTCCACTCGGATGGTTTCTGTCTTGTCCTTCTCTGGGTGTCCTGCCCCTGTCGACCAAGCCTTGTACGAGAAGAGATCTCGCATCGAACCCAGGCTCTCTTGGGTCGACTGGAGCTCTCCGCTCATCACCATACAGACGCCTGTCATCATATCGCCGGGGCGCGTATGACCCGCCCCTCGGAGGCGGCGTAGGCACTCGACGGTGGTCATCACGGGCATATCGATGATCATATTGCCCCTGGCCTCGATCCAGGTACTGATCCTGGCGGTGACCACGATCGTCATGCCGCAGAGGCGATCTTGGACTATGTGCCGACTGAACTGTGTCTGCAACCACAGATATGCTATGAATTCTGTTGCGCGACTGAGAAACAACTGAGTTTTGTTCACCCGCCGCTCGGAGCACCGCTCGGATCTGCAGCAAACCTCTACCAGCGTCTGAATGAGATGGCTGAATTGACTCTGCTATATGTGCTGCAGCTGCAAGATTTTGGACCGGAGTGCGATATACCTAAGTTTCAGGCGGGAACAATTGTCATGGCCGTCGACTGGATTCGGGGATCTGCCGACGGGCGCATTCGTCGAGTGAACGTTGGAGATTCTCCAGACGTGCGCGCTCAGCTAAAGTAGCCAGGCGCGCAGCCTCTAAGGATCGAGCCTCAGAGGTCTCCCCAATGATGGGGGTATGGAGCGCCTCCACGTTGCAACGATGCAGCTCTTCCCTCTGCTCCGAAGTGAGGGCTTGGGGATGGTACTCGTTGTGACCATGCGACGGGCCGCCGCTGCCATCGCCACCGCCACCGCGACGGAATCTAGGCGGACTACGCGGTGAGTCGACCATGAGGACTTCCGCCGCAGGGTCGCAGCTCCTGCACTCAGAAAGAGTATCTGCGGAACCAGTCGACAGATCAAATGGTTCATAGAGAGATTCCTCCGGCTCGATAGCCGCAACTTGAGGGGTGGCCAACTAGCGAGCCACCGCATGCTTCACCCACCGCTGAAGTCGCGAACGCCCGGATCGCTTGCGGCGGCGTACAGCGGGGCGAGTAGATGACACGGGTGCCGACCGATATATTGGGTCGACGACTGCCGCAGGAGGACGCCGCAGGCACTCATGCGGAAATGCGCTGCCCCGCAGACGGGAAGTGCCTCGACATTGAGGGGGGCCTCTTGGAGCCAGGCGGAGTCATCGGCAACAAAAACGAGCGCGCCAAGACGGATCTCGCGGCCAAGGCCAAACCACCGCCGGAAACCATGTCGATGGAGATTGGAAAAACTGCAACCTCACCGGAAGTCGCTAAGACGCCTGCCCCACGGTGGGCGCCAACTGTCGTGGTACTAAGCCTGACAGTAAGAATAGGGGGTACGTAGGAAGAGGCAAGGCCCTAGCTACGGTGAGGTTGTGCACGCAACGTTTACGAGTTCAGGCCCTTCTCGGAGGAAGTAATAGTCCTACGTCTCGGTGCCCAGAGGCTTGTCGACTGGATTATGCGTGAGAGTTACAGGGGGTGCGAACCCTTGTGCTAGAGGAGGGGGGTGGCTTATATAGAGTGCGCCAGACCCCTCCAGCCCTTAGTTACACAGGGTTTAATGTACTTTAAGGCAGGGGCGTTACTGGTAAGGCTAGCTATGAATGACTATAAATGATCTTCAAGACTACGGAGTGAACGCCTGACCGTTGTCATCCTGGGGCGGCTTTAGTTCTTCTCTACTCTGAGTGATTCTTCATATGGTCGAGTGACTCTATCTTTGTCGAGTGGAATTGGGGTATTCGAGTGGGATAGCTGGTCGAGTGGATTGAACTCCAAGGTGATTTCAGTCGGTTTCTTCTGTTGTACTTTGAATGTCCTTGACTCTAGGGCAGTATCCTTGGGTAGGGCATCTAGGTCGGGCCTATGACCCTACCCTAGGTACATGTCATCGTCACCATCTCCTCTCAAACCCTAGTTCATCTCTTGTAGTCAATCTTTGCCTCAAAACCTTTGAGTGGTACCTGTGGGTTGCTAGTAGTGTTGATTGCATCTTGTAGTTGATGCTAGTTGGTTTATTTGGTGGAAGATTAAATGTTCAATTCCTTAAGTTTATTGAATACACCTTTGATTTTGAACATGAATATGATTTGTGAATAGTTACTTTTGTTCGTGAGGACATGGGATAAGTCTTGTTATACGTAATCATATGAAGTTGGTATTCGTTCGATATTTTCATGATATGTATGTTGTTCTTCCTTTAGTGGTGTCATGTGAACATCGACTACATGAAAATTCACCATACTTGGGCCTAAGGGAAGTCATTAGGGAGTAATAAGTAGATGATGGGTTGCGAGTGACAAAATCTTAAACCCTAGTTTATGCGTTATTCTGTAAGGGGCTGATTTGGATCCATATGTTTCATGCTATGGCTAGATTTATCTTAATTCTTCTTACTTAGTTGCGGATGCTTGCGAGAGGGGGTAATCATAAGAGGGTTGGTTGTTCAAGTAAGAACAGAACCCTAGCACCGGTCCACCCACATATCAAATTATCAAAGTAGCGAACACGAATCAAGTAAACATGATGAACGTGACTAGATGAGAATTCCCACGTGTCCTCGAGAATGACTTGCTTACTATAAGAGAACTTTCCAGCTTGTCCTTTGCTATAAAAAGGATTGGGCCACCTTGCTGCACCTTGGTTACTATTGTTACTTATTACTTGTTACGAATTACCTTGCTACAAAACTATCTGTTACCGCTACATTCAGTACTTGCAGAAAATACCTTGCCGAAAACCGCTTATCATTTCCTTCTGCTCCTCGTTGGGTTCGACACCCTTACTTATCGAAAGGACTTCGATTGATCCGCTATACTTGTGGGTCATCAAGACTCTTTTCTGGCGCCGTTACCGGGAGTGAAGCACCTTTGGTAAGTGGAATTTGGCAAGGAAACATTTTTATTACATGCTAAAATTCATTGCTACTAGTCACTATGGAAAATAATCCTTTGAGGGGCTGGTTTGGGGTATCATCACCTCGATCAGAAGCAATAAGAGTTGCCCCTCATCCTACTGAACCCACTAAAATTATTTATTATGAGATTACTTCTGGTATGTTAGAGAAACTGCTAGCTAATCCTTATGCAGAACATGGAACAATACATCCTGATATGCAGTTGATATATATAGATGAAATTTGTGGATTGTTTAAGCTTGTAGGTTTACCCGAGGATGGTGTTAATAAGAAGGTATTCCCTTTATCTTTGGCGCGCGGGGGGGGGGGGGAGGCATTGACATGGTACATGTTATTGGATGATACTGGCACATAGGATTGGAACCGGTTGAAATTGGAATTTCATAAAAAAAATTATCCTATGCATTTGGTTCATCGTGATTGGAATTATATATATCGTGAAGGAGAAAGTGTCGCTCAATCAGGGGACCATTAATACATGATGCATACATGCCCCAATCATGAGCTCTCAAGAGAAATTATTATGCAAAACTTTTATACTCGGCTTTCTCATAATGATCGATCCATGCTCGATACTTCTTCTACTGGTTCCTTTATGAAGAAAACTATTGAATTCAAATGGGGTCTTTTGGAAAGAATTAAGGGCAACTCTGAAGACTGGGAAATCGACAAAGGTAATGATTCAGGTATAAATCTTGAGTTTGAGTGTGTTAAATCTTTTATGGAAACCGATGCTTTTCACAAGTTTAGTATTAAATATGGACTTGACTCTGAGATAGTAGCCACCTTTTGTGAATCATTTCCTGCTCATGTTAATCTCCCTAAGGATAAGTGGTTTAAATTTCATCCACCTATTGAAGAATATTGTGAGGAACCTATTATAGCTAAAGATCAAACAGCCATTTATAATGTTGATCCAGTTGTGCCTACTGCCTATATTGAGAAATCCCCTTTCCCTATTAGGATTAAGGAATATTCTAAAGCTACAACTGTGGTTCATAAGAGTAATATTAAAACACATAAACCCTCTGATTTTTTTTAAGTGGAACCTAATGTTGCAATGGTTAAAGATCTATTAGTTGATAATATTTATGGTCATGTCATATATTTCTGCGAGGAAGCAACTAGGGTTGCTAAGCAGGACCTAAATAAAAATAAACATGTTGTTGGCATGCCCGTTGTTTTTGTTAAGATTGGAGATCATTGTTATCATGGTTTATGTGATATGGGTGCTAGTGTGAGTGCCATTCCATTTTCCCTTTATCAAGAAGTTATGAATGATATTGCACCTATTGATATAGAAGACATTAATGTTACTATTAAGCTTGCAAACAGAGATGCTATTTCACCGCTTGGGATTGTTAGAGATGTTGAAGTCTTGTGTGGTAAGATCAAATACCCTACTGATTTTCTAGTTCTTGGATCTCCACAAGATGATTTTTGTCCTATTATTTTTGGTAGACCTTTCCTGAATACTGTTAATGCTAAAATTGATTGTACCAGGGAAACAGTCAGTGTTAATATTGGTGATGTATCTCATGAATTCAATTTTTCCAAGTTTAGTAGACAACCACATGATAAGGAATTATCCAGTAAAGATGAAATTATTGGTATTGCTTCTATTGTCGTACCTCCTACTGATCCATTAGAACAATATTTGCTAGACCATGGAAATGATATGCATATGAATGAAAGAAAGGAAATAGATGAGATATTATTTAAACAAGCACCTATCCATAAACACTTCCTGTTGAAACTTTGGGAGATCCTCTCCCACCTAAGAGTGACCCTGTGTTTGAATTAAAGAAACTACGTGATACACTGAAATATGGTTATCTTGATGAAAAGAAAATATATCCTGTTATTATCAATGTTAACCTTTCAGAGCATGAAGAAAAGAGATTACTTAAAACTCTGAGGAAGCATCATGCTGCAATTGTATACACTCTTGATGATCTAAAGGGCATTAGTCCCACTTTATGTCAACATAAGATTAATATGGAGCCAGACGCTAAACCGGTTGTTGATCATCAACGTCCTCTAAATCCTAAATGAAGGATGTGGTAAGAACTGAAATATAAAAGCTTCTAGAAGCAGGTATAATTTATCCTATAGCTGATAGTAGATGGGTAAGTCCTGTTCATTGTGTCCCTAAGAAAGAGGCATTATTGTTGTTCCTAATGATAAAAATGAACTTATCCCACGAAGAATTTTAACTAGTTATAGGATGGTAATTGATTCCAGGAAATTAAATAAGGCTACTAGAAAAGATCATTACCCCTTGCCCTTTATTGATCAAATGTTAGAAAGGTTGTCTAAGCATACTCACTTTTGTTTCCTTGATGGATATTCTGGTTTTTCTGAAATACTTGTAGCAAAAGAAGATCAAGAGAAAACTACCTTTACTTATCCTTTTGGAACTTATGCTTATAGGTGTATGCCTTTTGGTTTATGTAATGCACCCACTACTTTTGAAAGATGCATGACTGCTATATTCTCTGATATTTATGAAAATATTGTTGAGGTATTTGATAACCCACAAATGTAGGATGTGGTATAGATTTTTCAATAAATAAGAGTGTTGAACCCAACGAGGAGCTAAAGGCAGAATTTATATTTTCTTCAAGTTCTATCGACCATCGATACAACTCTACGCACACTTAACGCTCGCTTTACCTAGAACAAGAATAAAACTACTTTGTAGGTGTAATAGGATAAGTTTGCAAGAATAAAACTAGAAGTACTTAGCTAGATAATAAAATTTAGTTCATTTTAGTAGAGAGATTTTTGTAATGCAAAGGGAAAGATTTTCCATAGGCAATTCAATATAACACAATAGATACTTATCGTATGCAATGAGGGAGAGGCATACGCTAACACACTTTCATCATATGCACTTATGATTGGAACTCTAGCAAGCATCCGTAACTACTAAAGACCATTAAGGTAAAACCCAACAATAGCTTTAAGTAACAAGTCATCTTTACTCCCATACGCAACAACCCCCTTACTCGGGTGTAAGCTTCTGTCACTCTCGCTACCCACTATAAGCGAATTATGAACGTATTGCAAAACCCTACAACGGTAATCCACACGCTTGCGCGACACGGAGGGCACCATAGGATAGCGCCATATCAACATACAACTCATATCGATCACACAATACCACAATTAATCCGTAGGACAAAAGAAATCAACTCAAACATCATAGGATGGCAACACATCATTGGATAATAATATGTGGCATAAAGCACCATGTTTAAGAAGAGATTACAGTGGGGAGAGAGAGGTTACACCGCTGCATAGAGGGGGATAGAGTTGGTGATGATGGCGGCGAAGTTATTGGTGTAGATCGCCGTCATGATGGTTGCCCTGGCGGCGTTCCGGCGCCACCGGGAGAGAGGGGGAGAGAGCTTCCCTCCTTCTTCTTCTTCCTTGGTCTCCGCCTAGATGGGAGGAGAGTTCCCCCCTCTGGCCCTGATACGTCTCCAACGTATCTATAATTTTTGATTGCTCCATGCTATATTATATTCTGTTTTGGACATTATTGGGCTTTATTTTACACTTTTATATTATTTTTGGGACTAACCTATTAACCGGAGGCCCAGCCCAGAATTGCTGTTTTTTTGCCTATTTCAGAGTTTCGCAGAAAAAGAATACCAAACGGAGTCCAAACGGAATGAAACCTTCGGGAACATGATTTTCGGAACGAACGTGATCCAGAGGACTTGGACCCTACGTCAAGACATCAACCAGGAGGGCACGAGGTAGGGGGGCGCGCCTACCCCCCCAGGCGCGCCCTCCACCCTCATGGGCCCCCTGTTGCTCCACCGACGTACTCCTTCCTCCTATATATACCTACGTACCCCCAAACTACCAGATACGGAGCCAAAACCTAATTCCACTGCCGCAACCTTCTGTACCCGTGAGATCCCATCTTGGGGCCTGTTCCGGAGCTCCGCCGGAGGGGGCATCGATCACGGAGGGCTTCTACATCAACACCATAGCCTCTTCGATGATGTGTGAGTAGTTTACTTCAGACCTTCGGGTCCATAGTTATTAGCTAGATGGCTTCTTCTTTCTTTTTGGATCTCAATACAATGTTCTCCCCCTCTCTTGTGGAGATCTATTCGATGTAATCTTCTTTTGCGGTGTGGTTGTTGAGACCAATGAATTGTGGGTTTATGATCAAGTTTATCTATGAACAATATTTGAATCTTCTCTGAATTCTTTTATGTATGATTGGTTATCTTTGCAAGTCTCTTCGAATTATCAGTTTGGTTTGGCCTACTAGATTGATCTTTCTTGCAATGGGAGAAGTGCTTAGCTTTGGGTTCAATCTTGCGGTGTCCTTTCCCAGTGACAGTAGGGGCAGCAAGGCATGTATTGTATTGTTGCCATCGAGGATAACAAGATGGCATTTATATCATATTGCATGAGTTTATCCCTCTACATCATGTCATCTTGCTTAAAGCGTTACTTTGTTCTTATGAACTTAATACTCTAGATGCATGCTGGATAGCGGTCGATGTGTGGAGTAATAGTAGTAGATGCAGGCAGGAGTCGGTCTACTTGTCTTGGACGTGATGCCTATATACATGATCATACCTAGATATTCTCATAACTATGCTCAATGCTATCAATTTCTCAACAGTAATTTGTTCACCCACCGTAATACTTATGCTCTTGAGAGAAGCCACTAGTGAAACCTATGGCCCCCGGGTCTATTTTCCATCATATTAATCTCCCGTCAACAAGTTATTTCTAGCGTCGTTTTTATTTCACTTTCTTTACTTTGCATCTTTATCATAAAAATACCAAAAATATTATCTTATCATATCTATCAGATCTCACTCTCGTAAGTGACCGTGTAGGGATTGACAACCCCTTATCGCGTTGGTTGCGAGGATTTATTTGTTTGTGTAGGTGCGAGGGACTCGTGCGTGGCCTCCTACTGGATTGATACCTTGGTTCTCAAAAACTGAGGGAAATACTTACGCTACTTTGTTGCATCACCCTTTCCTCTTCAAGGGAAAACCAACGCAGTGCTCAAGAGGTAGCAAGAAGGATTTCTGGCGCTTTGCCGGGGAGGCTTACGCCAAGTCAAGTCAAGATTTGCTCTCCCATCAACGAGCCATTTCTAGCGCCGTTGCCGGGGAGTCTACGCAAAAGTCAACATACCAAGTACCCATCACAAACCCTTATCTCCCGCATTACATTATTTGCCATTTGCCTCTCGTTTTCCTCTCCCCCACTTCACCCTTGCCGTTTTATTCGCCCTCTCTCTTTTCCGTTCGCCTCTTTTTTTCTTGCTTCTTGTTTGCTCGTGTGTTGGATTGCTTGCTCGTCACGATGGCTCAAGAAAATACCAAATTGTGTGACTTTACCAATACCAACAGCAATGATTTCCTTAGCACTCCAATTGCTCCTCTTACCGATACTGAATCTTGTGAAATTAATGCTGCTTTGTTGAATCTTGTCATGAAAGATCAATTCGCCGGCCTTCCTAGTGAAGATGCCGCTACCCATCTAAATAGCTTCGTTGATTTGTGTGATATGCAAAAGAAGAAAGATGTGGACAATGATATTGTTAAATTGAAGCTATTTCCCTTTTCACTTAGAGATCGTGCTAAAGCTTGGTTTTCATCTTTGCCTAAAAATAGTATTGATTCTTGGAATAAGTGCAAAGATGCTTTTATCTCTATGTATTTTCCTCCCTCTAAGATTATCTCTCTTAGAAACGATATTATGAATTTTAAGCAACTTGATCATGAACATGTTGCACAAGCTTGGGAGAGGATGAAATTAATGATACGTAATTGCCTTACGCATGGTTTGAATTTGTGGATGATTATACAAATTTTTTATGCCGGATTGAATTTTGCTTCTAGAAATCTTTTAGATTCGGCCGCGGGAGGCACTTTTATGGAAATCACTTTAGAAGAAGCTACTAAACTCCTAGATAATATTATGGTTAATTATTCTCAATGGCACACTGAAAGATCTACTAATAAAAAAGTGCATGCGATAGAAGAAATTAATGTTTTGAGTGGAAAGATGGATGAACTTATGAAATTATTTGCTAATAAAAGTGTTTCATCTGATCCTAATGATATGCCTTTGCCTACTTTGATTGAGAATAATAATGAATCTATGGATGTGAATTTTGTTGGTAGGAATAATTTTGGTAACAACGCGTATAGAGGAAACTTTAATCCTAGGCCGTACCCTAGTAATTCCTCTAATAATTATGGTAATTCCTACAACAATTCTTATGGAAATTTTAATAAGATGCCCTCTTAATTTGATACTAGTGTTAAGGAATTTATGAATTCGCAAAAGAATTTCAATGCTTTGCTTGAAGAAAAAATGCTTAAAGTTGATGAATTGGCTAGGAACGTTGATAGAATTTCCCTTGATGTTGATTCTTTAAAACTTAGATGTATTCCACCTAAGCATGATATCAATGAGTCTCTCAAATCCATGAGAATTTCCATTGATGAGTGCAAAGAAAGAACCGCTAGGATGCGTGCTAAGAAAGATTGCTTTGTGAAAGCGTGTTCTTCTAGTTTCTATGAAAATAAAGATGAAGATCTAAAAGTTATTGATGTGTCCCCTATTAAATCTTTGTTTTGCAATATGAATCTTGATAATGAGGGGAATGAATATGATCCACCTTTACCTAGAAGGCGTTCCAGAAATTCGGAGTTTTTAGATCTTGATGCTAAAATTGATAAAAAGTGGGATTGAAGAGATCAAAACATTAGATATTAATGAACCCACTATTTTGGATTTCAAGGAATTTAATTATGATAATTGCTCTTTGATAAATTGTATTTCCTTGTTGCAATCCGTGCTAAATTCTCCTCATGCTTATAGTCAAAATAAAGCCTTTACCAAACATATCATTGATCCTTTGATGCAATCTTATGAAGAAAAACTTGAGTTGGAAGTTTCTATCCCTAGAAAAATTTATGATGAATGGGAACCTACTATTAAAATTAAAATTAAAGATCATGAATGCAATGCTTTGCGTGATTTGGGTGCTAGTGTTTCCACGATTCCAAAGACTTTGTGCGTTTTGATAGGTTTCCGTAATTTTGATGATTGCTCTTTAAACTTGCACCTTGCGGATTCCACCATTAAGAAACCTATGGGAAGAATTAATGATGTTCTTATTATTGCAAATAGGAACTATGTGCCCATAGATTTTATTGTTCTTGATATCGATTGCAATCCTTCATGTCCTATTATTTTTGGTAAACCTTTCCTTAGAACGATCGGTGCAATTATTGATATGAAGGAAGGAAATATTAGATTCCAATTTCCGTTAAGGGAAGGCATGGAACACTTTCCTAGAAAGAAAATAAAATTACCTTATGAATCTATTATGAGAGCCACTTATGGATTGCCTACCAAAGATGGCAATACCTAGATCTATCCTTGCTTTTATGCCTAGCTAGGGGCGTTAAACGATAGCGCTTGTTGGGACGCGACCCAATTTTATTTTTAGTTTTTTTTTTGATTTTTTGCTTCTGTTTAGGAATAAACCTTTGATCTAGCCTCTGGTTAGACTTTTTTTATGTTTTAATTAGTGTTTGTGCCAAGTTAAACCTATAGGATCTTCTTGGATGATAGTTATTTGATCTTGCTGTAAATTCCAGAAACTTTCTGTTGACGAAAATAATTGTTAAAAATCACCAGAACGTGATAAAATATTGATTACAATTGCTTCTGATCAATAAACAAAGTTTCTAGGTCGTCCTATTTTGGCTGAAGTTTTGGAGTTTCAGAAGTTTGCGTTAGTTACAGATTACTACAGACTGTTCTGTTTTTGACAGATTCTGTTTTTCGTGTGTTGTTTGCTTATTTTGATGAATCTATGGCTAGTAAAATAGTTTATAAACCATAGAGAATTTGGAATACAGTAGGTTTAACACCAATATAAATAAAGAATGAGTTCATTACAGTACCTTGAAGTGGTCTTTCGTTTTCTTTCGCTAACGGAGCTCACGAGATTTTCTGCTGAGTTTTGTGTTGTGAAGTTTTCAAGTTTTGGGTGAAAGATTTGATGGATTATGGAACAAGGAGTGGCAAGAGCCTAAGATTGGGGATGACCATGGCACCCCAAGATAATCTAATGACACCAAAAAGCCAAAGCTTGGGGATGCCCCGGAAGGCATCCCCTCTTTCGTCTACTTCCATCGGTAACTTTACTTGGAGCTATATTTTTATTCACCACATGATATGTGTTTTGCTTGGAGCGTCTTGTATTATTTGAGCCTTTGATTTTTAGTTTAACACAATAATCCTTGCTTTACACACCTTTTGAGAGAGACACACTTGATTAGGAAATTATTAGAATACTCTATGTGCTTTACTTATATCTCTTGAGTTATATAGTTTTTGCTCTAGTACTTCACTTATATCTTTTAGAGCACGGTGGTGGATTTGTTTTATAGAAACTATTGTTCTCTCATGCTTCACTTAGATTATTTTGAGAGTTCTACAAAACAGCATGGTAGTTTGCTTTAACAATAATAGGCATTCAAGATTAGTAAAGAAAAAAGAAAAATTCTTATGAGTGTGTTGAATACTATGAGAAGTTTGATGCTTGATAATTGTTTTGAGATATGAAGATGGTGATATTAGAGTCATGCTAGTTGAGTAGTTTTGAATGTGAGAAATACTTGTGTTAAAGTTTGTGATTCCCGTAGCATGCACGTATGGTGAACCGTTATGTGATGAAGTCGGAGCATGATTTTTTATTGATTTTCTTCCTTATGAGTGGCGGTCGGGGACGGGCGATGGTCTTTTCCTAACAATCTGTCCCCCTAGGAGCATGCACGTAATACTTTGCTTTGATAACTTGTAGATTTTTGCAATAAGTATATGAGTTCTTTGTGACTAATGTTGAGTCCATGGATTATACGCACTTTTCCTCCTTCCACCATTGCTAGCCTCTCTAATAACGCGCACTTTTCGCCGGTATCATACACCCACCATATACCTTCCTCAAAACAGCCACCATACCTACCTATCATGGCATTTCCATAGCCATTCCGAGATATATTGCCATGCAACTTACCACCGTTCCGTTTACTATGACACGCTCCATCATTGTCATATTGTTTCGCATGATCATGTAGTTGACATTGTATTTGTGGCAAAGCCACCATTCATAATTCTTTCATACATGTCACTCTTGATTCATTGCATATCCCGGTACACCGCCGGAGGCATTCACATAGAGTCATATTTTGTTCTAAGTATTGAGTTGTAAGTAAATAAAAGTGTGATGATCATCATTTTTAGAGCATTGTCCCAAGTGAGGAAAGGATGATGGAGACTATGATTCCCCCACAAGTCGGAATGAGCCTCCGGACGAAAAAAGAGGCCATAAAAAAAGAAGAAGAAAATGACCAAACAAAAAAAAATGAGAGAAAAAGAGAGAAGGGACAATGTTACTATACTTTTACCACACTTGTGCTTCAAAGTAGCACCATTATCTTCATGATAGAGAGTCTCCTATGATATCACTTTCATATACTAGTGGGAATTTTTTATTATAGAACTTGGCTTGTATATTCCAATGATGGGCTTCCTCAAAATGCCCTAGGTCTTCGTGAGCAAGCAAGTTGGATGCACACCCACTTAGTTTCTTTTGTTGAGCTTTCATATACTTATAGCTCTAGTGCATCCGTTGCATGGCAATCCCTACTCACTCACGTTGATATCTATTGATGGGCATCTCCATAGCCCGTTGATACGCCTAGTTGATGTGAGACTATCTTCTCCTTTTTGTCTTCTCCACAACCACCATTCTATTCCACATATAGTGCTATGTCCATGGCTCACGCTGATGTATTGCGTGAAGATTGAAAAAGTTTGAGAACGTCAAAGGTATGAAACAATTGCTTGGCTTGTCATCGGGGTTGTGCATGATTTAAATATTTTGTGTGGTGAAGATAGAGCATAGCCAGACTACATGATTTTTTAGGGATAACTTTCTTTGCCCATGTTATTTTGAGAAGACATGATTGCTTAGTTAGTATGCTTGAAGTATTATTATTTTCATGTCAATATTAAACCTTTGTCTTGAATCTTTCGGATCTGAATATTCATACCACAATTAAGAAGAATTACATTGAAATTATGCCAAGTAGCATTCCACATCAAAAATTCTGTTTTTATCATTTACCTACTCGAGGACGAGCAGGAATTAAGCTTGGGGATGCTTGATACGTCTCCAACGTATCTATAATTTTTGATTGCTCCATGCTATATTATATTCTGTTTTGGACATTATTGGGCTTTATTTTACACTTTTATATTATTTTTGGGACTAACCTATTAACCGGAGGCCCAGCCCAGAATTGCTGTTTTTTGCCTATTTCAGAGTTTCGCAGAAAAAGAATATCAAACGGAGTCCAAACGGAATGAAACCTTCGGGAACGTGATTTTTGGAACGAATGTGATCCAGAGGACTTGGACCCTACGTCAAGACATCAACCAGGAGGGCACGAGGTAGGAGGGCGCGCCTACCCTCCCAGGCGCGCCCTCCACCCTCGTGGGCCCCATGTTGCTCCACCGACGTACTCCTTCCTCCTATATATACCTACGTACCCCCAAACTACCAGATACGGAGCCAAAAACCTAATTCCACCGCTGCAACCTTCTGTACTCGTGAGATCCCATCTTGGGGCCTGTTCCGGAGCTCCGCCGGAGGGGGCATCGATCACGGAGGGCTTCTACATCAACACCAGCCTCTCCGATGATGTGTGCGTAGTTTACTTCAGACCTTCGGGTCCATAGTTATTAGCTAGATGGCTTCTTCTTTCTTTTTGGATCTCAATACAATGTTCTCCCTCTGTCTCGTGGAGATCTATTCGATGTAATCTTCTTTTGCAGTGTGTTTGTTGAGACCGATGAATTGTGGGTTTATGATCAAGTTTATCTATGAACAATATTTGAATCTTCTCTGAATTCTTTTATGTATGATTGGTTATCTTTGCAAGTCTCTTCGAATTATCAGTTTGATTTGGCCTACTAGATTGATCTTTCTTGCAATGGGAGAAGTGCTTAGCTTTGGGTTCAATCTTGCGGTGTCCTTTCCCAGTGACAGTAGGGGCAGCAAGGCACGTATTGTATTGTTGCCATCAAGGATAACAAGATGGGTTTATATCATGTTGCATGAGTTTATCCCTCTACATCATGTCATCTTGCTTAAAGCGTTACTCTGTTCTTATGAACTTAATTGTCTAGATGCATGCTGGATAGCGGTCGATGTGTGGAGTAATAGTAGTAGATGCAGGCAGGAGTCGGTCTACTTGTCTCGGACGTGATGCCTATATACATGATCATACCTAGATATTCTCATAACTATGCTCAATTCTGTCAATTGCTCAACAGTAATTTGTTCACCCACCGTAATACTTATGCTCTTGAGAGAAGCCACTAGTGAAACCTATGGCCCCCGGGTCTATTTTCCATCATATTAATCTCCCGTCAACAAGTTATTTCTAGCTCGTTTTTATTTCACTTTCTTTACTTTGCATCTTTATCACAAAAATACCAAAAATATTATCTTATCATATCTATCAGATCTCACTCTCGTAAGTGACCGTGTAGGGATTGACAACCCCTTATCGCGTTGGTTGCGAGGATTTATTTGTTTGTGTAGGTGCGAGGGACTCGTGCGTGGCCTCCTACTGGATTGATACCTTGGTTCTCAAAAACTGAGGGAAATACTTACGATACTTTGCTGCATCACCCTTTCCTCTTCAAGGGAAAACCAACGTAGTGTTCAAGAGGTAGCAGGCCCATGGCCTCCATGACTCCCGAAGGGCAGGAGCCCCTCCAAGATTGGATCTCTCTCTCTCTCTCTCTCTCTCTCTCTCTCTCTCTGTTCTCTTCTGTTTCGTGTTCCTGTTTTTTGGCCCTTCACCGTTTCTTATATTCCCGGAGATCCGTAACTCCGATTGGGCTGAAATTTTGAGGGGCATCCAGAAATTTTCTTTCTTGCAGTTAAAGGTGGGTCCCAACTGACTTACAGAGGAGCCACAAGCCTGCTAGGAGTGCCCAGGGTAGGGGGCGCACAGCCTGAGCTTTTGGGCCCCTCGAGTATCGTCTCGCGTTGATTATTATTCCCAAAAATCACATGTATTCCAAAATAAATCTCCGTAAATTTTTATCACGATTGGACTTTGTTTGATATGGTTTTTTTGTGAAACGAAAACATGCAACAAACAGGAACCGACACTAGGCACTGGATCAATATGTTAGTCCAAGAAAATCATATAAGTTGTTGCAGAAGTATGTGAAAGTTGTAGAATATTGGCATGAAACAATCAAAAATTGTAGATACGATGGAGACGTATCAATATTCATGGATGATTCCTCCGTTTATGGAAGTTCTTTTGATGATTGCGTAAGCAATCTTAGCCGAATTTTGCAGAGCTGTGAAGAAACCAACCTTGCCTTGAATTGGGAGAAGTGCCACTTCATGGTGGACGAAGGTATAGTACTTGGGCATAAAATTTCTGAACGAGGTATTGAACTAGATAAAGGTAAAGTTGACGCAATTGAGAAACTGCCATGTCCTAAAGATATTAAAGGTATAAGAAGTTTCCTTGGTCATGTTGGTTTCTATAGGAGGTTCATTCAAGACTTCTCTAAAATTTCTAGGCCTCTTACTAATCTTCTACAAAAAGATGTTCCATTTGTTTTCGATGATGATTGTGTAGAAGCCTTTGAAATACTTAAGAAACCCTTAATTTCTGCACATATTGTTCAACCACCTGATTGGAATCTAACTTTTGAAATTATGTGTGATACTAGTGATTATGCTATTGCTGATTCTCTAGGTCAAAGAGTTGATAAGAAATTGAATGTTATTCATTATGCTAGTAACTCTAGACAGTGCTTAAAACAATTATGCTACTACTGAGGAAGAATTTTTAGCAGTTGTGTTTGCATGTGATAAATTCAGACCTTATGGTATTTGATTCTAAAGTTACTATTCACACTGATCATGCTGCTATTAAATATCTCATGGAAAATAAAGATGCTAAACCTAGATTAATTAGGTGGGTTCTACTATTACAAGAGTTTGATTTGCATATTGTCGATAGAAAAGGAGATGAAAAGCCTGTAGCAGATAATTTGTCTAGGATGGAAAATGTTCTTGATGAGCCACTGCTACTTGTGAGCTACGTTGGAATTTCCTCGAAGAGGAGAGGATGATTTAGTACAGTAGAGATAAGTATTCCCCTCAGTTATGAAACCAAGGTTATCAATCAGGAGAACCAAGGAACACTATGTAAACAACACCTGCACACAAACAACAAATACTTGCAACCCAACGTGTAGACGGGTTGTCAATCCCTCAACGGTTACGAGGAATATTAAATTGTATAGGTTTTGATAGATAGATCTAACAAAAATACAAAATAAAATAAATAAAAGAAAATTACATCAAGGTATTTTTGGTTTGAATATATGATCGAAAATAGACCCAGGGGCCATAGTTTTCACTAGAGGCTTCTCTCATAAAAATAGCATACGGTGGGTAGACAAATTTTTGTTGGGCAATTGATAGAAAAGTAAATAATTATGACAATATTCGAGGAAATGATCATGTATATAGGCATCATGTCCAGGATTAGTAGACCGAAATGATTCTGCATCTACTACTATTACTCCACACATCGACCGCTATCGAGCATGCATCTAGTGTATTAAGTTCATGAAAGAACGGAGTAACGCCTTAAGCAAGATGACATGATGTAGACAAGATAAACTCACGGATGAAATAAGTCCCATCTTGTTACCCTTAATAGAAACGATACATGCGTGTCATGTCTCTTTCTGTCACTGAGATTGAGCACTGCAAGATCGAACCCATCACAAAGCACCTCTTCCCATGGCAAGATAAATCAATCTAGTTGGCCAAACCAAACCAATAAATCGGAGAAGAAATACAAGGCTATAACAATCATGCATAAAAGAGTTTAGTGAAAACTCACATAATATTCATGGATAGATCTGATCATAAACTGACAATTCATCGGATCCCAACAAACACACCGCAAAATGTCATTACATCAAATAGATCTCCAAGAACACCGAGGAGAACATTGTATTAAAGATCAAAAAGAGAGAAGAAGCCATCTAGCTACTAACTATGGACCCATAGGTCCGTGGTAAACTACTCACGCATCATCAGAGGGGTAGCAAGGATGATGAAGAACACCTCCGTGATCATTTCCCACTCCGTCAGAGTGCCGGAAAAGGCCTTGATGTCTACTACGCAACCTTTCTTCTTGTAGACGTTTTTGGGCCTCCAAGTGCAGAGTTTTGTAGGGCAGTAGAAAATTTCCCTCATGTGGATGACCTATGGTTTATCAATCCGTGGGAGGCGTAGGATGAAGATGGTCTCTCTCAAACAACCCTGCAACCAAATAACAAAGAGTCTCATGTGTCCCCAACACCCAATACAATGGTAAATTGTATAGGTGCACTAGTTCGGCGAAGAGATGGTGATACAAATGTAATATGGATAGTAGATATAGGTTTTTTTAATCTGAAAATATAAAAACAGCAAGGTAGCTAGTAACAAAAGCGAGCAAAAACGGTATTGCAATGCTTGAAAACAAGGCCTAGGGTTCATACTTTCATTAGTGCAAAGTCTCTCAACAATGATAACATGATTGGATCATATAACAATCCCTCAACGTGCAACAAAGAATCACTCCAAAGTTTCTATCGGAGAACATAGGACGAAAACATGCATCAACCCCTATGCATAGATTACCCCAATGTCACCTCGGGAATCCGCGAGTTGAGTACCAAAACATACATCAAGTGAATGAATAGAACATCCCACTGTCACCACAGATTGACATTAATAGAATTTATAATAACATCATTGCAATCATGCTTTTCATTCAAGGAGCTATTGTGAACCACTTTATAAATTTCTTCTTTTAACACTTCATCACAATTTTCAGATTCACGAATTTGAAGTAAAACTTCATAAATATAATCAAGTGCACTCAACTCACTAGCAATTGGTTCATCATAATTGGATCTTTTAAAAAGATTAGCAAGTGGATGAGGATCCATAAGCTTTTTGTGTCTGATTCCCAATAAACACACAATTATGGCAAACAAACAAGCAAAGCGACAAAGTAAAACATTTTTGTGTTTTTCGATAAAACGTTTTAGAAGTGGAGGAGATGAAAATGAGGCAAATGGCAAATAATGTAAATGCAAGGAGATGAAAGTTTATGCGTAGGTACTTGATAGATGTTGATGATGTCTCCCCGACAACGGCGCCAAAAATTCTTCCTGCTACTTGTGAGCTGCGTTGGGATTTCCTCGAAGAGGAGAGGATGATGCAGTACAGTAGAGATAAGTATTTCCCTCAGTTATGAAACCAAGGTTATCAATCCAGTGGGAGAACCAAGCAACACTATGTAAAGAACACCCACACACACACTACAAGAAATATGTCAACTAGTGACCTTCTGTCAGTGACCCTGGAAGAATTGGTCATAGATCTATGACCATTTCAGACCAATTGGTCAAAAGCTGTTCGGGGGGCTCCAAACCCTAAACTATAACGACCATTTTGGTCAGAAAGGTCGTAATTTCCTTACACGAAATGGTCATAAAGCAGATAGCACTGGTCCGCTGCCTTATTTCTAGCTGATCATGACCAATATAGATGGTCATAACCTTGTAAATTGTGGTGGGTTGCAATGACTAGGTGCCACCTCATCAGTTTTGCCTATGTGTCATGTCCATGTGGCAGTTTTGCCCTAGGTTGTGAAGCAACCTATATTTCTGTCATTCCCAAAATTCCCAAAAAAATCTCATAAATTCTTTGGGTCATATCTTCGTCAAATATGTAAAAAGCCTTCCTTGCCTAGTTCAAAAATATTCATTTTCCTATTTTGTTCAGAAAAACACTTTGTGAAGGAAGTACCACTTTGGCATGTCCAAATGGTATCCATTTTCTATGGTGCTTTCCTATGGTGCTTTCCTATGCCCAAATAACCATCCTCCACCAAATGCTAGCTCAATCCATTCATTATTTTGAGCCCAGCTTCAACATTCGTATTTATGTCCAGTGTGGTACTTTGCAAAGCAAGTACCACCTAGGCTCCTCCTTTTGAGCTGAAAATTTGTGAAGATGGTCTTCTTAGTAACTGATCATCCTCAGCCAAAACTCATGCCCATTAGCCATGTGCATTTCCCGTACCGCTAATCAAACACTTGGCTGCTTATTCATGTTTGAGCATAGATCGGTCTCCTCGTGAGAATCTTATGTTGTGATTTTCTTCCTAGCACCTACCTGGGGAGTGCCCAACCCACTAGACATGCCTAGGCCACCCAGAACACATGGCAACGGCACAATCACACGGTGACCACGCGGCGGGCATGCGAGTTTACGTGCTCTAGAGTTGGGGCCCTCGGCCACCGTACAAACCTCGACGTATCGCCACCAAACCATGTATTTATGATTACATATGTACTTATGTACCTAGAAATGATTTTTGGAAAAAATAAAGATCAAACTATGAGGCAGCTGCAGTTCAAATTTGACCCGCTTCCAGCTGAATCGGCGGGAATTTTTCTTTTTCACCAGAGGTGGATCAAAACTTTTGACACCCAACCATTTTTTCAATTGTGCATTAAATATGGCCTAGTATTTTAGAAAATTGATTTGGTCCAATTTTGCAACAAATATATGGTAGGTCCTTCACAAAAAAAACTCATTTCAGGCACTCGGAAAATGGAAAATGAATTTTTCGTGCAAAGAAAATGAAAACTCCCTTAGGCAACATTGTTTGGAATTCCAAGATGCACCATTGTGCACAATATGAGATCATTTGAACAACCTATGCCATGAATGTGGCCATAAGATTGATCATTTGGCTTGAAAGCCATGAATCTTCACGCATGATAGCTCATTTCTGAGAACACTTTTTTAAAATAATTGCCGTATTACAAGTTTATTATTTTTCCTGGAAACTTGGTCACATATAATGACACAATGTGAAGGTTTTCCAATTTTTTAATTTTTTTTGAATTTTTTATGCCCGTTTCAAAATGCGGTCAAAACGACGGGCTTGACAGTTCCTAGCTAGTGGTTGAATCTTGGAGAACTTTTGATGTTTCTCTGATTCAATAGATACTTATGTACCTAGAAATGATTTTTGGAAAAAATAAAGATCAAACTATGAGGCAGCTGCAGTTCAAATTTGACCCGCTTCCAGCTGAATCGGCGGGAATTTGTCTTTTTCACCAGAGGTGGATCAAAACTTTTGACACCCAACCATTTTGTCAATTGTGCATTAAATATGGCCTAGTATTTTAGAAAATTGATTTGTTCCAATTTTGCAACAAATATATGGTAGGTCCTTCACAAAAAAACTCATTTCAGGCACTCGGAAAATGGAAAATGAATTTTCCGTGCAAAGAAAATGAAAACTCCCTTAGGCAACATTGTTTGGAATTCCAAGATGCACCATTGTGCACAATATGAGATCATTTTAACAAACTATGCCATGAATGTGGCCATAAGATTGATCATTTGGCTTGAAAGCCATGAATCTTCACGCATGATAGCTCGTTTCTGAGAACACTTTTTTAAAATAATTGCCGTATTACAAGTTTATTATTTTTCCTGGAAACTTGGTCACATATAATGACACAATGTGAAGGTTTTCCAATTTTTTTGATTTTTTTTGAATTTTTTATGCCCGTTTCAAAATGCGGTCAAAACGACAGGCTTGACAGTTCCAAGCTAGTGGTTGAATCTTGGAAAACTTTTGATGTTTCTCTGATTCAATAGATACTTATGTACCTAGAAATGATTTTTGGAAAAAATAAAGAGCAAAATATGAGGTAGCCACAGTTCAAATTTGACCCGCTTCCAACTGAATCAGCAAGAATTTGTCTTTTTCACGAGAGGTGGATAAAAAGATTTTGACACCCAACCATTTGGTCAATTGTGCATTAAATATGGCCTAGTATTTTATAAAATTCATTTGGTCCAATTTTGCAATAAATATATTGTAGGTCCTTCACAAAAAAACTCATTTCGGGCACTCAGAAAATAGAAAATGATTTTTCCGTCCAAAGAAAATGAAAACCTCCTTAGGCAACATTGTTTGCCATTCCAATATGCACCCTTGTGCGCAATATGAGACCATTTTTTTTGATTTTTTTCATGTGTAAAAGTAGAAGAAAAAGAAAACAAAAAACACAAATCACATATACTCTCTTCCCGTTGGTGGAGTTGGTTTGACACGGATCGATGACATGGCGCTCATCCATCCATCCATCACCCCACATCCATCCATCTATCTATAGAAAACAAAAAATTAAAAATAAAATGAAAAGGGAAACCCCACGGCCCCACCCACCTCGATCCCATCCCTCCCTCTCGTCTCCCACCCACCCCGATCCCATCCCACCCTCGTCTCCCTCCCAAACCCTACCCGCCGCCACGCCGCCCACCGACCGCCCCGCCGTCCCGCCGTCCATGGCCTCCCCCACGCCCTCCTTCTTGCGGTCTCCTACGCCGCACCGCCACCAACCGCCCCCGTCTCCCTCACCTCGCCGCCGGCCACGACCTCTGCCCTCCCCTCCCCTCCCCTCATCAGAAGAGATCCGATCCCCCACGCCCTCCTCCTCTCGTCCCTCCCCTTCCCTCCCCAGAAGGGAGAGAAGAACCCAAGGGAGGGAGATCCAACGCGATCCAGCCTCGGTCTCCGCTGCCTCGGCCTCGCGCCTCGCCGGTGAAGGAAATATGCCCTAGGGGCAATAATAAAGTTATTATTTATTTCCTTATATCATGATAAATGTTTATTATTCATGCTAGAATTGTATTAACCGGAAACATAATACTTGTGTGAATACATAGACAAACAAAGTGTCACTAGTATGCCTCTACTTGACTAGCTCGTTGATCAAAGATGGTTATGTTTCCTAGCCATAGACATGAGTTGTCATTTGATTAACGACATCACATCATTAGGAGAATAATGTGATTGACTTGACCCATTTCGTTAGCTTAGCACTCGATCGTTTAATATGTTGCTATTGGTTTCTTCATGACTTATACATGTTCCTATGACTATGAGATTATGCAACTCCCGTTTACCGGAGGAACACTTTGTGTGCTGCCAAACGTCACAACGTAACTGAGTGATTATAAAGGTGCTCTACAGGTGTCTCCGAAGGTACTTGTTAGGTTGGCGTATTTTGAGATTAGGATTTGTCACTCCGATTGTCGGAGAGGTATCTCTGGGCCCTCTCGGTAATGCACATCACTTAAGCCTTGCAAGCATTGCAACTAATGAGTTTGTTGCGAGATGATGTATTACGGAACGAGTAAAGAGACTTTCCGATAACGAGATTGAACTAGGTATTAAGATACCGACGATCGAATCTCGGGCAAGTAACATACCGATGACAAAGGGAACAACGTATGTTGTTATGCGGTCTGACCGATAAAGATCTTCGTAGAATATGTGGGAGCCAATATGAGCATCCAGGTTCCGCTATTGGTTATTGACCGGAGACGTGTCTCGGTCATGTCTACATAGTTCTCGAACCCGTAGGGTCCGCACGCTTAACGTTACGATGACAGTTTTATTATGAGTTTATATGTTTTGATGTACCGAAGGTTGTTCGGGGTCCCGGATGTGATCACGGACATGACGAGGAGTCTCGAAATGGTCGAGACATAAATATTGATATATTGGAAGCCTATGTTTGGATATCGGATTCCGGGTGAAAATCGGGATTTTACCGGAGTACCGGGAGGTTACCGGAACCCCCCGGCAACATAATGGGCCTTAGTGGGCCTAGGTGGAAGAGAGGAGAGGCGGCTAGGGTTGGGCCGCGCGCCCCTCCCCCCTAGTCCGAATAGGACAAGGAGAAGGGGGCGGCGGCCCCCTTCCTTCTTCTCCCTCTCCTCTTTCCCCCCTCCCAAGTCCTAATCCAACTAGGAAAAGGGGGGGGGAGTCCTACTCCTGGTGGGAGTAGGACTCCTCCTGGCGCGCCCCAAGGCTGGCCGCACCTCTCCACCTTTGCTCCTTTATATACGGGGGCAGGGGGCACCCAAAGACACAACAATTGATCTATTGATCTCATAGCCGTGTGCGGTGCCCCCCTCCACCATATTACACCTCGATAATATCGTAGCAGTGCTTAGGCGAAGCCCTGCGTCGGTAGAACATCATCATCATCACCACGCCGTCGTGCTGACGAAACTCTCCCTCAACACTCGGCTGGATCGGAGTTCGAGGGACGTCATCGAGCTGAACGTGTGCTGAACTCGGAGGTGTCGTACGTTCGGTACTTGATCGGTCGGATCGTGAAGATGTACGACTACATCAACCGCGTTGTGTTAACGCTTCCGCTTTCGGTCTACGAGGGTACGTGGACAACACTCTCCCCTCTCGTTGCTATGCATCACCATGATCTTGCGTGTGCGTAGGAATTTTTTTGAAATTACTACGTTCCCCAACAGTGGCATCCGAGCCTGGTTTTATGCGTAGATGTCATATGCACGAGTAGAACACAAGTGAGTTGTGGGCGATATAAGTCATACTGCTTACCAGCATGTCATACTTTGGTTCGGCGGTATTGTGAGATGAAGCGGCCCAGACCGACATTACGCGTACGCTTATGCGAGACTGGTTTCACCGTTGCGAGCACTCGTTGCTTAAAGGTTTCTGGCGGGTGTCTGTCTCTCTCACTTTAGTTGAACCGAGTGTGGCTACGCCCGGTCCTTGCGAAGGTTAAAACAGCACCAACTTGACAAACTATCGTTGTGGTTTTGATGCGTAGGTAAGAACGGTTCTTGCTAAGCCCGTAGTAGCCACGTAAAACTTGCAACAACAAATTAGAGGACGTCTAACTTGTTTTTGCAGGGGCATGTTGTGATGTGATATGGTCAAGACATGATGCTGAATTTTATTGTATGAGATGATCTTGTTTTTTAACCGAGTTATTGGCAACTGGCAGGAGCCATATGGTTGTCGCTTTATTGTATGCAATGCAATCGCCCTGTAATGCTTTACTTTATCACTAAGCGGTAGAGATAGTCGTAGAAGCATAAGATTGGCGAGATGACAACGATGCTACGATGGAGATCAAGGTGTCACGCCGGTGACGATGGTGATCATGACGGTGCTTCGGAGATGGAGATCACAAGCACAAGATGATGATGGCCATATCATATCACTTATATTGATTGCATGTGATGTTTATCTTTTTATGCATCTTATCTTGCTTTGATTGACGGTAGCATTATAAGATGATCCCTCACTGAATTATCAAAGTATAAGCGTTCTCCCTGAGTATGCACCGTTGCGAAAGTTCTTCGTGCTGAGACACCACGTGATGATCGGGTGTGATAGGCTCTACGTTCAAATACAACGGGTGCAAAACAGTTGCACACGCGGAATACTCAGGTTAAATTTGACGAGCCTAGCATATAACAGATATGGCCTCGGAACACGGAGATCGAAAGGTCGAGCGTGAATCATATAGTAGATATGATCAACATAGTGATGTTCACCGTTGAAACTACTCCATCTCATGTGATGATCGGACATGGTTTAGTTGATATGGATCATGTGATCACTTAGAGGATTAGAGGGATGTCTATCTAAGTGGGAGTTCTTAAATAATATGATTAATTGAACTTGAATTTATCATGAACTTAGTACCTGATAGTATCTTGCTTGTCTATGTTAATTGTAGATAGATGGCCCGTGCTATTGTTCCGTTGAATTTTAATGCGTTCCTTGAGAAAGCAAAGTTGAAATATGATGGTAGCAATTACACGGACTGGGTCCGTAACTTGAGGATTATCCTCATTGCTGCACAGAAGAATTACGTCCTGGAAGCACCGCTGGGTGCCAGGCCTGCTGCAGGAGCAACACCAGATGTTATGAACGTCTGGCAGAGCAAAGCTGATGACTACTCGATAGTTCAGTGTGCCATGCTTTACGGCTTAGAACCGGGTCTTCAACGACGTTTTGAACGTCATGGAGCATATGAGATGTTCCAAGAGTTGAAGTTAATGTTTCAAGCAAATGCCCGGATTGAGAGATATGAAGTCTCCAATAAGTTCTATAGCTGCAAGATGGAAGAGAATAGTTCTGTCAGTGAGCATATACTCAGAATGTCTGGGTATAACAATCACTTGATTCAACTGGGAGTTAATCTTCCGGATGATAGCGTCATTGACAGAATTCTTCAATCACTGCCACCAAGCTACAAGTGCTTTGTGATGAACTATAATATGCAAGGGATGAATAAGACGATTCCCGAGCTCTTCGCAATGCTAAAGGCTGCGGAGGTAGAAATCAAAAAGGAGCATCAAGTGTTGATGGTCAATAAGACCACTAGTTTCAAGAAAAAGGGCAAAGGGAAGAAGAAGGGGAACTTCAAGAAAAACAGCAAGCAAGTTGCTGTTCAGGAGAAGAAACCCAAGTCTGGACCTAAGCCTGAGACTGAGTGCTTCTACTGCAAGCAGACTGGTCACTGGAAGCGGAACTGCCCCAAGTATTTGGCGGATAAGAAGGATAGCAAGGTGAACAAAGGTATATGTGATATACATGTTATTGATGTGTACCTTACTAATGCTCGCAGTAGCACCTGGGTATTTGATACTGGTTCTGTTGCTAATATTTGCAACTCGAAACAGGGGCTACGGATTAAGCGAAGATTGGCTAAGGACGAGGTGACGATGCATGTGGGAAATGGTTCCAAAGTCAATGTGATCGCGGTCGGCATGCTACCTCTACATCTACCTTCGAGATTAGTTTTAGACCTAAATAATTGTTATTTGGTGCCAGCGTTAAGCATGAACATTATATCTGGATCTTGTTTGATGCGAGACGGTTATTCATTTAAATCAGAGAATAATGGTTGTTCTTTTTATATGAGTAATATCTTTTATGGTCATGCACCCTTGAAGAGTGGTCTATTTTTGTTGAATCTCGATAATAGTGAGACACATATTCATAATATTGAAGCCAAAAGATGCAGAGTTGATAATGATAGTGCAACTTATTTGTGGCACTGCCGTTTAGGTCATATTGGTGTAAAGCGCATGAAGAAACTCCATACTGATGGACTTTTAGAACCACTTGATTATGAATCACTTGGTACTTGCGAACCATGCCTCATGGGCAAGATGACTAAAACACCGTTCTCCGGAACTATGGAGAGAGCAACAGATTTGTTGGAAATCATACATACAGATGTATGTGGTCCGATGAATATTGAGGCTCGTGGCGGATATCGTTATTTTCTCACCTTCACAGATGATTTAAGCAGATATGGGTATATCTACTTAATGAAACAGAAGTCTGAAACATTTGAAAAGTTCAAAGAATTTCAGAGTGAAGTTGAAAATCAACGTAACAAGAAAATAAAATTTCTACGATCTGATCGTGGAGGAGAATATTTGAGTTATGAGTTTGGTCTTCATTTGAAACAATGCGGAATAGTTTCGCAACTCACGCCACCTGGAACACCACAACGTAATGGTGTGTCCGAACGTCGTAATCGTACTTTACTACATATGGTGCGATCTATGATGTCTCTTACTGATTTACCGCTATTGTTTTGGGGTTATGCTTTAGAGACGGCTGCATTCACGTTAAATAGGGCACCATCAAAATCCGTTGAGACGACGCCTTATGAACTGTGGTTTGGCAAGAAACCAAAGTTGTCGTTTCTTAAAGTTTGGGGCTGCGATGCTTATGTGAAAAAACTTCAACCTGATAAGCTCGAACCCAAATTGGAGAAATGTGTCTTCCTAGGATACCCAAAGGAGACTGTTGGGTACACCTTCTATCACAGATCCGAAGAAAAAAACTTTTGTTGCTAAATTCAGAATTTTTCTGGACAAGGAGTTTCTCTCGAAAGAAGTGAGTGGGAGGAACGTAGAACTTGACGAGGTAACTGTACCTGCTCCCTTATTGGAAAGTAGTTCATCACAGAAACCAGTTTCTGCGACACCTACACCAATTAGTGAGGAAGTTAATGATGATGATCATGAAACTTCAGATCAAGTTATTACTGAACCTCGTAGGTCAACCAGAGTAAGATCCGCACTAGAGTGGTACGGTAATCCTGTTCTGGAGGTTATGTTACTAGACCATGACGAACCTACGAACTATGAAGAAGCGATGGTGAGCCCAGATTCCGCAAAATGGCTTGAAGCCATGAAATCCGAGATGGGATCCATGTATGAGAACAAAGTATGGACTTTGGTTGACTTGCCCAATGATCGGCAAGCCATAGAAAATAAATGGTTCTTCAAGAAGAAGACTGACGCTGATGGTAATGTTACTGTCTATACAGCTCGACTTGTTGCGAAAGGTTTTCGACAAGTTCAAGGGATTGACTACGATGAGACCTTCTCACCCGTAGCGATGCTTAAGTCTGTCCGAATCATGTTAGCAATTGCCGCATTTTATGATTATGAAATTTGGCAAATGGATGTCAAAACTGCATTCCTGAATGGATTTCTGGAAGAAGAGTTGTATATGATGCAACCGGAAGGTTTTGTCAATCCAAAGGGAGCTAACAAAGTGTGCAAGCTCTAGCGATCCATTTATGGACTGGTGCAAGCCTCTCGGAGTTGGAATAAACGCTTTGATAGTGTGATCAAAGCATTTGGTTTTGTACAGACTTTTGGAGAAGCCTGTATTTACAAGAAAGTGAGTGGGAGCTCTGTAGCATTTCTGATATTATATGTAGATGACATATTGCTGATTGGAAATGATATAGAATTTCTGGATAGCATAAAGGGATACTTGAATAAGAGTTTTTCATTGAAAGACCTCGGTGAAGCTGCGTATATATTGGGCATCAAGATCTATAGAGATAGATCAAGACGCTTAATTGGACTTTCACAAAGCACATACCTTGACAAAGTTTTGAAGAAGTTCAAAATGGATCAAGCAAAGAAAGGGTTCTTGCCTGTGTTACAAGGTGTGAAGTTGAGTAAGACTCAATGCCCGACCACTTCAGAAGATAGAGAGAAGATGAAAGATGTTCCCTATGCTTCAGCCATAGGCTCTATCATGTATGCAATGCTGTGTACCAGACCTGATGTATGCCTTGCTATAAGTCTAGCAGGATGGTAGCAAAGTAATCCAGGAGTGGATCACTAGACAGCGGTCAAGAACATCCTGAAATACCTGAAAAGGACTAAGGATATGTTTCTCGTTTATGGAGGTGACGAAGAGCTCATCGTAAATGGTTACGTTGATGCAAGCTTTGACACTGATCCGGACGATTCTAAATCACAAACCGGATACGTGTTTACATTGAACGGTGGAGCTGTCAGTTGGTGCAGTTCTAAACAAAGTGTCGTGGCGGGATCTACGTGTGAAGCGGAGTACATAGCTGCTTCGGAAGCAGCAAATGAAGGAGTCTGGATGAAGGAGTTCATATCCGATCTAGGTGTCATACCTAGTGCATCGGGTCCGATGAAAATCTTTTGTGACAATACTGGTGCAATTGCCTTAGCAAAGGAATCCGGATTTCACAAGAGAACCAAGCACATCAAAAGACGCTTCAATTCCATCTGGGATTTAGTCTAGGTGGGAGACATAGAAATTTGCAAGATACATACGGATCTGAATGTTGCAGACCCGTTGACTAAGCCTCTTCCACGAGCAAAACATGATCAGCACCAAGGCTCCATGGGTGTAAGAATCATTACTGTGTAATCTAGATTATTGACTCTAGTGCAAGTGGGAGACTGAAGGAAATATGCCCTAGATGCAATAATAAAGTTATTATTTATTTCCTTATATCATGATAAATGTTTATTATTCATGCTAGAATTGTATTAACCGGAAACATAATACTTGTGTGAATACATAGACAAACAAAGTGTCACTAGTATGCCTCTACTTGACTAGCTCGTTGATCAAAGATGGTTATGTTTCCTAGCCATAGACATGAGTTGTCATTTGATTAGCGGGATCACATCATTAGGAGAATAATGTGATTGACTTGACCCATTTCGTTAGCTTAGCACTCGATCGTTTAATATGTTGCTATTGCTTTCTTCATGACTTATACATGTTCCTATGACTATGAGATTATGCAACTCCCGTTTACCGGAGGAACACTTTGTGTGCTACCAAACGTCATAACGTAACTGGGTGATTATAAAGGTGCTCTACAGTGTCTCCGAAGGTACTTGTTGGGTTGGCGTATTTCGAGATTAGGATTTGTCTCTCCGATTGTCGGAGAGGTATCTCTGGGCCCTCTCGGTAATGCACATCACTTAAGCCTTGCAAGCATTGCAACTAATGAGTTTCTTGCGAGATGATGTATTACGGAATGAGTAAAGAGACTTGCCGGTAACGAGATTGAACTAGGTATTAAGATACCGACGATCGAATCTCGGGCAAGTAACATACCGATGACAAAGGGAACAACGTATGTTGTTATGCGGTCTGACCGATAAAGATCTTCGTAGAATATGTGGGAGCCAATATGAGCATCCAGGTTCCGCTATTGGTTATTGACCGGAGACGTGTCTCGGTCATGTCTACATAGTTCTCGAACCCGTAGGGTCCGCACGCTTAACGTTACGATGACAGTTTTATTATGAGTTTATATGTTTTGATGTACTGAAGGTTGTTCGGGGTCCCGGATGTGATCACGGACATGACGAGGAGTCTCGAAATGGTCGAGACATAAAGATTGATATATTGGAAGCCTATGTTTGGATATCGGATTCCGGGTGAAAATCGGGATTTTACCGGAGTACCGGGAGGTTCGCGCGCCCCTCCCCCCTAGTCCGAATAGGACAAGGAGAAGGGGGCGGCGCCCCCCTTCCTTCTTCTTGCTCTCCTCTTTCCCCCCTCCCAAGTCCTAATCCAACTAGGAAAAGGGGGGGGGAGTCCTACTCCTGGTGGGAGTAAGACTCCTCCTGGCGCGCCCCAAGGCTGGCCGCCCCTCTCCCCCTTTGCTCCTTTATATACGGGGGCAGGGGGGGCACCCCAAAGACACAACAATTGATCTATTGATCTCTTAGCCGTGTGCGGGCCCCCCTCCACCATATTACACCTCGATAATATCATAGCAGTGCTTAGGCGAAGCCCTGCGTCGGTAGAACATCATCATCATCACCACGCCGTCGTGCTGACGAAACTCTCCCTCAACACTCGGCTGGATCGGAGTTCGAGGGACGTCATCGAGCTGAACGTGTGCTGAACTCGGAGGTGCCGTACGTTCGGTACTTGATCGGTCGGATCGTGAAGACGTACGACTACATCAACCGCGTTGTGTTAACGCTTCCACTTTCGGTCTACGAGGGTACGTGGACAACACTCTCCCCTCTCGTTGCTATGCATCACCATGATCTTGCGTGTGCGTAGGAATTTTTGTGAAATTACTACGTTGCCCAACAGCCGGAGCAGCTCCGCCGTCGACCGAAGTCCCGCAGGTCGACGTGTTCCCCCGCTCTTCTTCCTCCCTCTGTTTGTGTCTCCCTTTTTTCTCTCTCAAGTCTCAATCCCCTCTGTACTTCTCTGTGCAAGGAGGCTGCCATGGACGCCTGAGGTCCTCCGCTCCGATCCACACCCCGGCGGCCTTGCCGACGTCGTCGCCGAGGTGAGCCGCAACCTCGATGGAGGTCCGGCTTCCGGATCCGAGCCGCAGACACCCACCCGCTGTTTTCGTCTGCTTCCGCTCCTGCTCCGTCGTTCTCACGCGACCATCTTGAATCCCTCCCGCACGCACGAGCAGCAGGAAGATGCAGTTCTTCGTCAAGACCTCACAGGTGCGTCGCCGGCCCCGCCGCCCTCCCCCTCCCGATCTTGTACCCGCTGATTGGTTTGGTTTGATTTTGCTGGGCCGATGTGCCCAGTAAATCGTTGATGTGTGCTGCTTGGCATGCTGTTTGTGCGCATGTTCGTTAGGATTCAGCTTGCGCTGCGTTTTTTCAGGCAGGCTATGTTTAGGTTTCTTGGTAGGGAAATTTTCTGGTGAAGTTTGGATTGCTCGAATCAGGCTAACGTATGCCCCTGTGTTAGGACACAGGGATGAACGTATAGATGATCAGTCCACATCTACAGATGTAGATGCCTGTTAGGATGTGGAGTAGAGTATTCTCAGAGCCTAACTGCTCCACTAGCCAGCCCACTGTTGGTACCGGATGGATAGCAGCAGGATCATACAGTATATGGAATAGGTTTCAACGTACATGTTAAAATAGAACATGTCCGTATGACGCAAGCTCAAGATACTACTACTACTAGTGACAATATAGCTGTATAGTAGTGTGGATCAGGGTATGTTTATGCAATTCTGCTGTCGACAGTATTTTATTTTCATGCATCGAAAAGGAGCGGTGCTGCCGGCTGCTATGCTAGTGTGCAGTGCATATGCTGGAGATGCAGATGCATTGGGGGTGTCTGTGTGAAGAATATTCCCAGCGATCGGTCGACAACGCAACCTGACATGCGTGAAAACTTACTTGAGCAACACGCCCTTCTGTCGTTTATGTAAGATTCCACCGTGATTGGCTCTTAAAAGCGCCACCCTGCACTAGCTGCTGCTGTTCTACTTCGCATTGACTCGAGACACGCAATGTCACGTAATGCTGCTGCTGTGCTTGGTATTTGGTGGATTATAGAACATAACCGAACCAGCAGTTGAGGCTGCGTTTGGTGGATTATAGAACATACCTGCTAACTTGCCGTAGATCACATTCGTATAGCAGGAGAAAATTGTTGCGTAAAGAGTAGAATATCTTGCATCGATCGGTGAAGTTACACATAAATAAATATCTAGGACATGATTTGAACTTGTAAAGGCGTACGGAGAGCACCGAACTATCATTTATATACCACGCGACGTTCCTGTTCAAAAAGTAGGACGGTAGCTTCAGGTTTGTATATAAAGCATCTATGTCCAGTTTGATGATGTGTGTTGTTTGTTTCTTACTGGCAGTTGTGGATACTGTGGCTACACATTGAACTTGAGCTCCTCAACACGGAACACGGCCAACATTGGATCCAAGTATGGGAAGCAGATCAGGAAAGGCGCCGTCTCATTCTTTGTGATTTTTTGGATTGTGTGCCTTGAAAAGCATGGTTACAACCATTCCTAATTTTTTGTTCTTGTTCGATTTGGATTTGGATGCAGCAGGTGCTCTGCTCTTGCACACGTTTGGTGGCGTCTCCGGCACAGCCGTGCTTCTTGAGGCGACCGGCGTGATGGCGGGTGTGTATGGCGGCGACCACAAGCTCTTCGGTGAGCGGCTCCCTCTCCTACCCCTAGTTCTCTTTTCTACTCCTATAGCATTGCTCTGTTGGTTTAGAACACTAGCAACAGGAGTAGTAAAAGCTTACTGATGTAGGAGTAGTGAAAGCTTCATGGTTGATCCTGATTGCTGAACATGGGAGATGTATCTTCTTTTGTGTATCAATTACATAGCAGTACTATGTAATGGAACTGTCTATGTACTGTTATTTTTAGGTTAGGTTGAAGTGATTGGTAGGCCTTTGTTAAGAAGCGAGCTTCTTTAAATTTCCGTTGTTATTTGCACTATATTCCACGCACACCTCATGTGAATCTGTGATCGTATCCATAGACCAGTGAATTTATTGCACTATTTGCTTGCTGTGAAGTATCCAGTATTTGTTACATTATGTCTTTAAGTAGTAAAATTGAGAATGGCAATCAAAATTCTTCAACTAAACTGCTCTTTCATTGTACCACGAAATACTAAAGTTTTGCTATGTATAACACTGCTAAATGTGTTTTTGTGTATATAGAATTGCATTCATTTCCTCTTCTTTCAGTAGTTACATAGCTTGAGTTCTGTGTATTCTTTTGAATAGGATGTACTATTCTATGCAGAAGATCTGATTTGCACAAACATAGTTATCTGCGTGTCTTGCCTGACTTGGTATTTGTTATATCCTGTTGGTTGAATGGATGGTGGTGCCACTACAGTGGTAACAGTGGTAGTTTATTCAGGTTGCTATGAGGTTAATCCCTTTGGCAACATTCTTTGAGAATTTTGTAATGCCTCCTTTGGGGTGCTGATACACTATTACACAAGTTCTATGGTATGTGAGTTGTTGTTGTTGCTGCAAGCATTGACACAATATGTCATGTGCAGGGAGCTCCGCATCTAAGTCTCGGCCATCCTCCACAGCAAGGAGCTGGGCCAAGGGAGCTAGCAGCGCTACTGGTTTCTTGAGGCCGGATCGTGTAAGATGGTGCACCACGGCATGCGACGGCCTATTCTGTCGTAGTGGTATTGTGTATAGTCTCATCCAGCACTGAGTATCAATATGTTGTTTTAATCCTGATGATGTTGTAGCATAAAGTGGTTACTTGTCTGATGCACATTGTTGTTTGCAGGGTTATGATGATATTTCCAAGGAAATATACTGACCCTGATGTGGCTAAGGTGCCCATTTGCCCTTTCTGAAACAATTTTACTCTAATTTGTGTTCTTCCTGTATGTCCAGTTTCACATTGCTGGTGTTTCATGCCATATTCATCAATCCTCCTCGCATTGCTGTTGTTTTTTCAGTCGTAAATAAATAAATAAAGTAAATGTACTATATCTTGGTATTCTAGAACTTCAGTGCCTCACAGAAGTTGCTTTATGTACTGCTTTAGCTTGCAAACCTGATGATTTGTTGTCTGTTCTCATTTCTTAAGTTTGAAATGTTTCAAACCTGATGATAAAGTAAATGTACTATTTCTTAAATTTCTTTAGTTTGCTGCTGACATGTGGAGGAGAAAGCCACAGGAATCACCATCTCAACGGTCCGGCCTTAGTGCTTGCTGCTGACATTTTGCTGCTATTGTTCTGCTAGCCATTCTGCTGACATTTTGCAGGTGACGCCCAGCCCCCAGGGAGCTCCGCATCCAAGTCTAGTGTAGGGTATTTCTGTTTTAATTTTCTTTGTCATAGAATAGTTTTGTTTGGCACTTACTGTTCCAGGGATGTAAAGATATGTATTGCTAGAATGAATGGTTGTAATATAATAACATTGCACGTTGCTTTGAAAATGTATCAGAACTGGGCTAGGCCCAAGATAGCTTGTGGTGTGATGAGTTGTAATGTCTATGCCATAGTAATTTTTTTTGGATTGGATTAATTTTTTCGGAACTGGGCTAGGCCCAAGTTATATTGGACAATTATTTTTGAGGGAAAAACATGAGAGGCCCAGCAAAGAAATGGCCCAGAAAAATACATGATCAAAAAGAAAATCTGCTGTTAAAAGGGCCACGCAAAGAAATCAATAGGGCTGAATTGTTGGGTCAGACCCATGTAGCTAATAAAAGCACAGGAAAAAAATACATTAAAAAGGCCGAATTGTTGGGCTAGGCCCATGTAGAAAATTGAATTGGACCGGGCTGATTCTTGTGCCACATCAGATTGCCACGTCGGATGCCTACGTGGCCTGGGGAGGCTGCTAGTGACCAAAACAAAACAGTAGGCATATTTTGGTCGACCTTCTCACAGAGAAGGTCGTTAATTTCAGTTTACGACTGCCAGCTTTTGACCTTCTGTTTTTGGTCACAAAAAGGTCGCAAATGAAAAACAATGACCTTTCAGTGACCAATAGTCAAGGTCACAAGTTGACATATTTCTTGTAGTGACGAACAACAAATAATTGCAACCCAACGCGTAGAGGGGTTGTCAATCCCTCAAGGGTTTCGAGCAAGATTAAATTGAGGTTTTGATAGATAGATCTGACAAAAATACAAAATAAAATAAATAAAAGAAAATTACAGCAAGGTATTTTTGGTTTTAATATATGATAGAAAATAGACCCCGGGGCCATAGTTTCCACTAGAGGCTTCTGTCATAAAAATAGCATACGTATACGGTGGGTAGACAAATTACTGTTGGGCAATTGATAGAAAAGCAAATAATTATGACGATGTCCAAGGCAATGATCATGTATATAGGAATCACGTTCAAGATTAGCAGACCGAAGCGATTCTGCATCTACTACTGTTACTCCACACATCGACCGCTATCGAGCATGCATCTAGTGTATTAAGTTCATTAAAGAATGGAGTAATGCCTTAAGCAAGATGACATGATGTAGACAAGATAAACTCACGGATGAAATAAATCCCATCTTGTTACCCTTAATAGAAACGATACATGCGTGACATGTCTCTTTCTGTCATTGAGATTGAGCACCGCAAGATCGAACCCATCACAAAGCACCTCTTCCCATGGCAAGATAAATCAATCTAGTTGGCCAAACCAGACCAATAAATCGGAGAAGAAATACGAGGCTATACCAATCATGCATAAAAGAGTTCAGAGAAAACTCAAATAATATTCATGGATAGATCTGATCATAAACTCGCAATTCATCGGATCCCAACAAACACAGCGCAAAAAGTCATTACATAGATCTCCAAGAACATCGAGGAGAACATTGTATTGAAGATCAAAAAGAGAGAAGAAGCCATCTAGGTACTAACTATGGACCCATAGGTTCGTGGTAAACTACACTCGTATCATCGGAGGGGCTGCAAGGATGATGAAGAACCCCTCCATGATCGTTTCCCCCTCCAACAGAGTGCCAGAAAAGGCCTCTAGATGGGATCTCGTGGTTCTCGAACTTGCGTCGGCATAAAAAGTATTTCGTGGACTCCCTCGTAGGTTTTTGGTTTTAGGGTATTTATAGAGGCGGAGGTAGGTCAAACGGAGGCTTGTGGGCTCCACTACCCACCAGGGCTCCAGAGGCCCCTGGCATGCCCTGTTGCTTAGTGGGCCACTCGTTCGTCTTCTCGTGGCCTCCAGAAGCTTCCAAGGTCTCTTATCGCCAGAAAAAAATCTTCAAAGTTTCATGGCATTTGGACTGCATATGGTACTGATATTCTGCAAAGTAAAAAACAAGCAAAAAACAGCAACTCGCACTGGGCACTAAGTTAGTAGGTTATAGTCCCAAAAAATGATATAAAGTTGCTTGTAATTGTTTATGAAACATCCAAGATATTGATAATACAATAGCATGGAACAATAAAAAATTATAGATACGTTGGAGACGTATCACCCACTGCCTATTGATGATAGTTTTCCCGATGAGCAATTAGCTATTATAAATGCTTCTACTTCTCATAATAATCCTTGGTATGCGGACTATGCTAATTACATCGTTGCTAAATATATACCCTAGTTACACCTACCAAGAAAATAAAAAGTTCTTCTTTGATTTAAGACTTTACTTTTGGGATGACCCACATTTATATAAGGGATTTTTATTTCTGTGCCCTTGGTTCTTTAGCTCTACTCATTCATCCCCACTATGTTAACTTTTGCTCACTTTTCCCCACTCCCATGCCCGAAACCCTCATAACTGGTTATAACGGACGTTGCCGTAGGGTCAATGCCTTTGACCGTTAGCTGACGAGTGGGGCCGCGTATACGTGGGCGCATGCAAGACCGCGGTCGTGGGGTAGCACGTGTCCATGGACATGCCCGAAACGTCCCATCATATAAAGAGGGCAACCACCTCCATCGCCCCTACCATTTCCCCCCAAATCCACTCGCTGCCGCATCGTCTTCCTCTGCACGCCGTCGTCGTCTCGCTCTCCTCCACTGCCTCCACCGCACCGTCTCGCTCTCCCCCACCGCATCCTCTTCCTCATCTTCATCGCCTCCATCTGTCAGATGGCCGACGCTCGTGGCGACGCCGGCGCAGCGGCCAGAGATGTGGTGGAGCTGCAGGGTCAGGGCGCGGTGACCGCGGATGTCGGCGGCGTCCACGGCGGTGCGGGGAAACTCGCAACCGCTGCCGATGTGGCGGGCTCCGCCTCATCGGTGCAGAAGGTGACGGCGTCGAGCGGCGCAGTCCATCCCGATGCCCCCGTTGCGCCGCCTGCCACGGAGGAGCAGGTATTCATTTGCACTTGCTTAGCTTGTAGAGTTAGTTCGATTGTGATTCATACAGTACTTCAAATCGTTAGAGTAGTTGGTTTGACGGATGGGCCGGGGTTTTTTGTATGGGTTGGGGGGATGGGGGGTTTTTGGACTAGGGTTTGTTGGATAAATTGGTTGCAAAAATGCTACCTAGATGTTGTGAACTATGATTTTAGGTGCTGCAATGATTGGGGTTTTCAGATTTGTTTTTAGATTTGGATAAATTCATTGCAAAAATGCTAGATGTTGTGAACATACTGGTGTTTTTAATGCTATGATGGTTATTAGATTTGTTTTTAGTGCTCACAGATTGGGTTTTTTTAATGCTACTCAAGTTATTTGCTTCAAGTTATATTAGCTCTGTTGTTCACAATATGTCCACAATATGTAGTTATATTAGCTCTGTTGTTCAATGTGTGTGCATGACAATGGAAAATGCAAATAGGATCATAGTATATTATCCCTATGATCAAGTGTGCATATCTAAATTTCAATATGTAGTTATATTAGCTATTTTGTTCAATGTTTGTGCATGAAAATGGAAAATGCAAATAGGATCATAGTATATTAGCCCTATGATCAATGTGTCATCTGTGCATATCTAAATTTTCAATTGGCTTATGTATTTACTAGTGATGGATGTAATTGTATATTCAGGAGGATGATGGTAGGGGGAAGAGGAGGAAGATAGACTATACTTTCGACGACCCACACGATCCAGTGTATGGTGACGACGAAGAGTATGAGGTAAGCCTACTTGAAATTTAGATTGTTCATTTAGTTCGTTTGACATGGTGTATTCCCATGAATCTGTAATCTACTAATGTAATTCATTCGTGTGTGCAGTATGTCTCTAGGGAAGATGTGGATGTGGACCGCGGCAACTTCGCTTCTTCAAAGAGAAGGAAGAGGAGAAGATCAGGATCAAGGGCGTGGATTACTACTACAAGAGCAAGACCAAAACTTGGCGCTGCCCCTACTGCACCACCAAGCCAAAGCCAAAGTCCGGCCGCTTCGTTCACCTTCTAGCTCATGCAGAAGACGTGGCCATCCACGGCGAGGACTACAAGATCATGGGGCAGCATGCTGCCCTAGCCAAAGTCCTATCTCCGCCCCTTCCCTGATGTTATGATGTTATGATGTGTTTTAAGTACTTTAGGTTGATTGCTGAACTATGTGGGTGAACTATGTTTGTGAACAGGATGTGGGTTACCTTTTGGTGGTTGGATGAATTTTATATGCATGTGGCTACTTATGTTGGGTATTTTTGTGTTTTTAAATTTATCTGCTATGATTTGTTTCAGTGTTTTGAAAGTTCAGGTGCTGCAATGATCACACATATGCTGCAAATCTTCATATGTGTGAAGGTTTTCTCATGAAAATTTATCTGCTGTGATTTGTTTCAGTGTTTTGAAAGTTCAGGTGCTACAAAGATCACACATATGCTGCAAATCTTCATAGTTCAAAACACTGAAACAAGATTTCATAGAGTGTTTTATCAAGGGTTCCCTTTTATCAAATATTCCAATAACAGAGCAAAAAACAACATTTGAATGAAGATGTATTATCAACTATCTATGTTTGTGTAGGAGATCATGTGTGCAAAATTTGAGGTGATTTAGAGGAGGTCAAAGAAATTTGAACTCTATGAAATCTTGTTGGTGATAGCTCATATGTGTGAAGGTTTTCTCCTGAAAATGACCATCGGACAAGTTTATGATTTTTGGTTGGTAACATGTCACATAAGACAACATTAATATAAAACTATAGGCCAAGTTTATTATTTTTGAATTAGTATTCATATTTTTACATTTTCTTTTGAAAACATATGCTTTAATATAAAGCTATTAAAAACACGTTTTGAAATATGAAAATGGAAAACTAACTTCAGATCCTTCTTATTCACTTTAAAATAAAGCTTTAGTGTTTTTTTGATTTTTTTAAATTTTTCAAAAACAGAAGGTAACACCACCTCCTCTCCTTGAACTCTATGAAATCATGTACATGATAGCTCATATGTGTGAAGGTTTTCTCATGAAAATGACCATAGAGCAAGTTTATGATTTTTGGTTGGTAACATGTCACATAAGACAACATTGTGAGTAGGTTATATATTTTTTTTGATTTTTTTAAAATTAATGGTGCTCATTTGACCTCGATCGTGCCAGCTAGGGTTTTTTCATGAAAATGACCATAGACCAAGTTTAGTATTTTTCCTCGTTAGTTTGTCTTATAAAACAACGAACGGCGAAGGTTTCATATTTTTTTGAATTTTTTAAAATTAGTTATGCTCAGTCAAAGCCTTCAAAACCCCATTGACCAGCTCAAATCCCCTCAAAACCCCGCGGGGTTTCACCTAACCCTAGCTCCCAACGTCAGTCGTCCGATCATACCCTCGCGCCAAACAACAGCCCTGAGATCTGGCCTTCTAGAAGGAACTAGGTGGGCTGGCCGTGTCCAGGCTCCGCGCCGTTGGAAAAAAACGTTGTTATTGGGCCAAAAAGGAAACCAAGCTCTGGTTGGGCCGTCAAATTGCATCGTTTTTTTGCATCGTTTGCTCTGTTTTTTGTGAACGTGCTGGCTCTCTATTTTTGCATCGTTTTTTGCATCGTTTGCTCTGTTTTTGCATCGTTCTTTTTGTTCTATACAAATGTAAAATGACCAAATTTATAAGGGCTAAATTTATTTTTATCATGTAAAATGGCCACAAACTATCAAAAAATGGGTCATTTTGCATTTGTATAATGGCCACAAGCCCTCTCTCTCTTTTTATCATGCAAAATGACCAAATTTTTAGGGGCCAAATTATTTTTATCATTCAAAATGGCCACAAGCTCTTCAAAAATTGTCTCTTTGTGTTCATATAATATAGGGTTTGACCACGGATTCCCACGCGTGCAATTAGCTTGTTTTTATTCTTCTTTTCAAACCACCTTTTCCCACGCGTGTACACTCCCGATGCTGCGGTGGGTTTGAAAATGGGCTACTAACTTCACATTTGACCCCGTTATTGCCACGGCCAAATAACACGTAGCACTACGGCTATTTGAGCCACCCTCTGCCTCTGCCATCCCTCATCCATCTGCCCTTCTTGCTCTTCGACCCCTTCTCCGTCTTCTGCACATCCCTCAGCCATGCAGTACACCGGACCAACCTACCGCTTCCCACCCACCATGCCGGAGAGGCTCTACCCTACCGGCGTGTACGTTGATCGCACACTACATGTGTGGGCGATATCAAGGCTGAGGAGTTCTTCCTCGCGTCCGGCTACCACCACCTCCCGAGGGGATCTCCAACAATGTTCCGCGTCAAGGAGGTCATCCAAGACCGGGTGGTGGTTGCTCTCCTTGCCCACTTCACCAACACATTCGACGCCTTCTACCTCCTCGGCCTGGTGTTTTGGTGTGGCTCTGAGTTCATCGCTTTCACCACCCACAACAGGTTCACGGAGTACAACAACATTTTCCCCACCGCGACGCGCATGCACACTCTTCAGTACCCCATCGACAACGCCCCAGAGGATCAGTGAAAAGGGCGCCCGGAGGAGGAGCGAGGTGGAGAAGGCGGCGGCTAGGGTTCTAAACCCTCTATCTTTTTTTAGTCTATGTTATGTTAAGTTGTAATTGAACTATGTTGGAGTTGCTTTGGGCTTGTTGGCCCTTTTCTTAAGTTCTATTATTAAGTTTTCTATCTATTCTATTATTAAGTTCTTCCTAGTTTGAGCTATGTGATCGTGCTATGGGCTTGTTGGCCCTATCTACATAGTGGGACTACATATTTGTTGATTATTTTCTTAGAGAGCTCGGCTTGTTAGTAGGGTTCCCTTGTTAGTAACCACCTAGTGCATGCAAGCAAGCTTTGTTAGTAGGGATAAATGAGTACAACAAAGCAAGGGAGTGGCTCTATTTTTACACAAGCCACAAATATGTAGCCACCTAGCTAGAAGAGAGGAACCAGCTGTCGGTGTCAAAACCGGCGGATCTCGGGTAGGGGGTCCCGAACTGTGCGTCTAGGATCGATGGTAATAGGAGACGGGGGACACAATGTTTACCCAGGTTCAGGCCCTCTCTATGGAGGTAATACCCTACTTCCTACTTGATTGATCTTGATGAATATGAGTATTACAAGAGTTGATCTACCACGAGATCGTAATGGCTAAACCCTAGAGGTCTAGCTTGTATGACTATGGTTATGAGTATCCGGTCCTATAGACCTAACCCTCTGGTTTATATAGACACCGGAGGGATCTAGGGTTATACAAAGTCGGTTACAGAGAAAGGAATCTTCATGTTGGATCGCCAAGCTTGCCTTTGACGCAAAGGAGAGTCCCATCCGGACACGTTGAGAGTCTTCGGTCTTCATATCCTCATAGCCCATCAGTCCGGCCCATGGCTAACAGGCCGGACGCCCGAGGACCCATTAGTCCAGGACTCCCTCAGTAGCCCCTGAACCAGGCTTCAATGACGAGGTGTTTGGCGCGCAAATTGTCTTCAGCATTGCAAGGCGGGTTCCCCTTTCTGAACTCCAAGATAGTCTCCGAACGCGAGATGTGTCTGGATCTGCAACATAAATACCACACACACAGGCGTAGAGAGTATAATATTTCACGAGTCCAATCTGCTGACAACTTTTTGCAACATGACATCATGTTGGCCCGGTCTTTATTTCGAACTGTTTCTTGTCCTGCTGTTCCACGTTTCGAGGCGTGGCCTCTATTGGCACGTCTTGTCGAAGCAGAGATCGTGTCCCCTTATTACGGGATTCTTACCAACACGGTCGTGGATAATCCAACCGTCTCTTTGGTACGATTCCTGGGGAATATAGGCATGTTTTAAGGCCCGAGAGGAGGCGTTTCGATATTCACAGCCTTTATAGTGGGGTACAGACCCGCCCTTCTCCTCTGCGCTTGCTCCTTCTTTAGCTTTCCCCACCTTGAGCTCTAACACCCGGGTTTCAATCACCACGAACCTCGATCATGTCCGGCTCCAGCCTTCAAGGCCGGTGGGTGGCTTCTTCTGTTACAGAGGAAGACATCGCGAAACTCCGAGCGGCAAGATATCTGACCGCGGAAATCCTCCACTGGCTCCCTGCTGATGGGCAGGTTATTCCTACCCCTAGATCCGGCGAGAGGGTCGTGTTTATCTCCCACTTCCTCCGAGGTTTAGGGTTTGCTCTCAATCCCTTTGTTCGTGGGCACATGTTCTATTACGGGCTAGATTTTCACGATCTGGCCCCGAACTCCTTCCTTCTCATATCGGCATTTATCGTCACATGCGAAGCTTCCCTCTGAATCCCTCCACACTTCGGCTTATGGCTGAAGACCTTCAATGTGAAGCCGCATGTGATCGAGGGGAGACAGGCGGAGTGTGGTGGTGCCACCATGAGCAAGCTTACTAACGCTCCTTGGCTAAAGGGATCCTTTACAGAATCTTAAAATTTATGGCAGCAGGAGTGGTTCTAAGTGGGCCGCTGCTCCAGCGTTTCTGTAAGTGCATCTAGTGCCACCCCTAGTTGGTTTTGGAGTATGGACGACAAACCTGGTTGAGGGACTAATGTGTTTGTGAGAATTGCAGGATAACACAGGTAGTAGTTGCTACCTCTTGAGCACTGCGTTGGTTTTCCCTTGAAGAGGAGAGGGTGATGCAGCAAAGTAGCGTAAGTATTTCCCTCAGTTTTTGTGAACCAAGGTATCAATCCAGTAGGAGGCCACGCACGCGTCCCTCGCACCTACACAAACAAATAAATCCTCGCAACCAACGCGATAAGGGATTGTCAATCCCTACACGGTCACTTACGAGAGTGAGATCTGATAGATATGATAAGATAATATTTTTGGTATTTTTGTGATAAAGATGCAAAGTAAAGAAAGCAAAGTAAAAACGGCGCCAGAAATAGCTTGTTGTCGGGAGATTAATATGATGGAAAATAGACCCGGGGGCCATAGGTTTCACTAGTGACTTCTCTCAAGAGCATAAGTATTTTACGGTGGGTGAACAAATTACTGTTGAGCAATTGACAGAATTGAGCATAGTTATGAGAATATCTAGGTATGATCATGTATATAGGCATCACCTCCGAGACAAGTAGACCGACTCCTACCTGCATCTACTACTATTACTCCACACATCGACCGCTATCCAGCATGCATCTAGAGTATTAAGTTCATAAGAACAGAGTAACGCCTTAAGCAAGATGACATGATGTAGAGGGATAAACTCATGCAATATGATATAAACCCCATCTTGTTATCCTCGATGGCAAAAATACAATACGTGCCTTGCTGCCCCTACTGTCACTGGGAAAGGACACCGCAAGATTGAACCCAAAGCTAAGCACTTCTCCCATTGCAAGAAAGATCAATCTAGTAGGCCAAACCAAACTGATAATTCGAAGAGACTTGCAAAGATAACCAATCATACATAAAAGAATTCAGAAGATTCAAATATTGTTCATAGATAAACTTGATCATAAACCCACAATTCATCGGTCTCAACAAACACACCGCAAAAGAAGATTACATCGAATAGATCTCCACAAGAGAGGGGGAGAACATTGTATTGAGATCCAAAAAGAGAGAGGAAGCCATCTAGCTAATAACTATGGACCCGAAGGTCTGAGGTAAACTACTCACACTTCATCGGAGGGTCTATGGTGTTGATGTAGAAGCCCTCCGTGATCGATGCCCCCTCGGACGGAGCTACGGAACAGGCCCCAAGATGGGATCTCACGGGTACAGAAGGTTGTGGCGGTGAAATTAGGTTTTTGGCTCCGTATCTGGTAGTTTGGGGGTACGTAGGTATATATAGGAGGAAGGAGTACGTCGGTGGAGCAACATGGGGCCCACGAGGGTGGAGGACGCGCCCCCTACCTCGTGGCTTGCTGGTAGCTTTCTTGACGTAGGGTCAAAGTCCTCTGGATCATGTTCATTCCGAAAATCACGTTCCCAAAGGTTTCATTCCGTTTGGACTCCGTTTGATATTCTTTTTCTGCAAAACTCTGAAATAGGCAAAAAACAGCAATTCTGGGCTGGGCCTCCGGTTAATAGGTTAGTCCCAAAAATAATATAAAAGTGTATAATAAAGCCCAATAATGTCCAAAACAGAAGATAATATAGCATGGAGCAATCAAAAATTATAGATACGTTGTAGACGTATCAAGCATCCCCAAGCTTAATTCCTGCTCATCCTCGAGTAGGTAAATGATAAAAACATAATTTTTGATGTGGAATGCTACTTGGCATAATTTCAATGTAATTCTTCTTAATTGTGGTATGAATATTCAGATCCGAAAGATTCAAGATAAAAGTTCAATATTGACATAAAAATAATAATACTTCAAGCATACTAACTAAGCAATTATGTCCTCTCAAAATAACATGGCCAAAGAAAGTTCATCCCTACAAAATCATATAGTTTAGTCATGCTCCATTTTCATCACACAAGAATGCTCTCATCATGCACAACCCCGATGACAAGCCAAGCAATTGTTTCATACTTTAGTAATCTCAAACTTTTTCAACCTTCACGCAATACATGAGCGTGAGCCATGGATATAGCACTATGGGTGGAATAGAATATGATGATGGGGGTTATGTGGAGAAGACAAAAAAGGATAAAGTCTCACATCAATGAGGCTAATCAATGAGCTATGGAGATGCCCATCGATTGATGTTAATGCAAGGAGTAGGGATTGCCATGCAACGGATGCACTAGAGCTATAAACATATGAAAGCTCAACAAAAGAAACTAAGTGGGTGTGCATCCAACTTGCTTGCTCACGAAGACCTAGGGCACTTGAGGAGGCCCATTGTTGGAATATACAAGCCAAGTTCTATAATGAAAAATTCCCACTAGTATATGAAAGTGACAAAACAAGAGACTCTCTATCATGAAGATTATGGTGCTACTTTGAAGCACAAGTGTGGTAAAAGCATAGTAACATTGTCCCTTCTCTCTTTTTCTCTCATTTTTTGGGCCTTCTCTTTTTTATGGCCTTTCTCTCTCTCTTTTTTTATTCCTCACTTGGGACAATGCTCTAGAAAATGATGATCATCACACTTCTATTTATTTACATCTCAATGATTACAACTCGATACTAGAACAGAGTATGACTCTATATGAATGCCTCTGGCGGTGTACCGGGATATGCAATGAACCAAGAGTGACATGTATGAAAGAATTATGAACGGTGGCTTTGCCACAAATACTATGTCAACTATATGATCATGCAAAGCAATATGACAATGATGAACGTGTCATGATAAACGGAACGGTGGAAAGTTGCATGGCAATATATCTCGGAATGGCTATGGAAATGCCATAATAGGTAGGTATGGTGGCTGTTTTGAGGAAGATATAAGGAGGTTTATGTGTGAAAGAGCGTATCATATCACGGGGTTTGGATGCACCAGCGAAGTTTGCACCAACTCTCAATGTGAGAAAGGGCAATGCACGGTACCGAAGAGGCTAGCAATGATGGAAAGGTGAGAGTGCGTATAATCCATGGACTCAACATTAGTCATAAAGAACTCACATACTTATTGCAAAAATCCACAAGTCATCAAAAACCAAGCACTACGCGCATGCTCCTAGGGGGATAGATTGGAAGGAAAAGACCATCGCTCGTCCCCGACCGCCACTCATAAGGAGGACAATCAAAGAACACCTCATGTTTCAAATTTGTTACATAACGTTTACCATACGTGCATGCTACGGGACTTGCAAACTTCAACACAAGTATTTCTCAAATTCACAACTACTCAACTAGCACAACTGTAATATCACTACCTCCCTGTCTCAAAACAATCATCAAGCATCAAACCTCTCTTAGTATTCAACACACTCATAAGAAAGTTTTTACTAATCTTGAATACCTAGCATATTAGGATTATTTAAGCAAATTACATGCTATTTAAGACTCTCAAAATAATCTAAGTGAAACATGAGAGATCAATAGTTTCTATAAAACAAATCCACCACCGTGCTCTAAAAGATATAAGTGAAGTACTAGAGCAAAAACTATATAACTCAAAAGATATAAGTGAAGCACATAGAGTATTCTAATAATTTCTGAATCATGCGTGTCTCTCTCAAAAGGTGTGTACAGCAAAGATGATTGTGGTAAACTAAAAAAATAAAGACTCAAATAATACAAGACGCTCCAAGCAAAACACATATCATGTGGTGAATAAAAATATAGCTCCAAGTAAAGTTACCGATGGAAGTAGACGAAAGAGGGGATGCCTTCCGGGGCATCCCCAAGCTTTGGCTTTTAGGTGTCCTTAGATTATCTTGGGGGTTCCATGGGCATCCCCAAGCTTAGGGTCTTGCCACTCCTTGTTCCATAATCCATCAAATCTTTCACCCAAAACTTGAAAACTTCACAACACAAAACTCAGCAGAAAATCTCGTGAGCTCCGTTAGCGAAAGAAAACAAAAGACCACTTCAAGGTACTGTAATGAACTCATTCTTTATTTATATTGGTGTTAAACCTACTGTATTCCAACTTCTCTATGGTTTATAAACTATTTTACTAGCCATAGATTCATCAAAATAAGCAAACAACACACGAAAAACAGAATCTGTCAAAAACAGAACAGTCTGTAGTAATTCGTAACTAACGCAAACTTCTGGAACTCCAAAAAATCAGCCAAAACAGGACGACCTAGAAAATTTGTTTATTGATCAGCAGCAATTGGAATCAATATTTTATCACGTTTTTCTGGTGATTTTTAACAATTATTTTCGTGAAACGAAAGTTTCTGGAATTTACAGCAAGATCAAATAACTATCATCCAAGAAGATCCTATAGGTTTAACTTGGCACAAACACTAATTAAAACATAAAAACACATCTAACCAGAGGCTAGAACAAATATTTATTCCTAAACAGAAGCAAAAAGCAAAAAACTAAAAATAAAATTGGGTTGCCTCCCAACAAGCGCTATCGTTTAACGCCCCTGGCTAGGCATAGAAGCAAGGATAGATATAGGTATTGCCATCTTTGGCTTTCAATTTTTTAGCGGAATCAAGCTTGAATCTGGGAGGTTCTTTACGTTTCCCTTCATATTCAGAAATTTTTAGATCTAAAGAATCCAACCGCTTATGGCAAAGAGTAATCAACATATTCATGCGGTGAATATTTCCGCTAACGTTCTTAAGAGGTTCAAGAGACTTTTGTAAAATCTTAGTTACTTCGCAATTTTTTTCAAAATCTTGTGTCTCTTCCTGGGTATGATGAGGCCCCTTTTGTTGAGGTAGTGTTCCCACTATACCTTCTATAACTTCATGCGCAATATGGGGATCAATTTCAATAAAATTGCCTTTGGCAACGCAATCCAAGAGTTGTCTATGAGACATATTTAATCCAACATAAAAATTGCGAAACAAAATTCTGAGGTTCACTTCAAAGGTACAATTACGGTAAGACTCCATCATTCTAAACCAGGCATCTTTTAAGTTTTCTCCTTGTCTTTGTTTGAAGTGAAAGACCTCAAACTCAGGGGACAACGGAGTTGATAAGGGACTAGCCATAACGACAAGCAAACGGGAAAAAGAAGCGAACGAAAAAAAGAAGGCGAATAAAACGGCAAGGGTGAAGTGGGGGAGAGGAAAACGAGAGGCAAATGGAAAATAATGTAATGTGGGAGATAAGGTTTTGTGATGGGTACTTGGTATGTTGACTTTTGCGTAGACCTCCCCGGCAACGGCGCCAGAAATCCTTCTTGCTACCTCTTGAGCACTGCGTTGGTTTTCCCTTGAAGAGGAAAGGGTGATGCAGCAAAGTAGCGTAAGTATTTCCCTCAGTTTTTGAGAACCAAGGTATCAATCCAGTAGGAGGCCACGCACGAGTCCCTCGCACCTACACAAACAAATAAATCTTCGCAACCAACGCGATAAGGGGTTGTCAATCCCTACACGGTCACTTACGAGAGTGAGATCTGATAGATATGATAAGATAATATTTTTGGTATTTTTGTGATAAAGATGCAAAGTAAAGAAAGCAAAATAAAAACGGCGCCAGAAATAGCTTGTTGTCGGGAGATTAATATGATGGAAAATAGACCCGGGGGCGATATGCTTCACTAGTGACTTCTCTCAAGAGCATAAGTATTACGGTGGGTGAACAAATTACTGTTGAGCAATTGACAGAATTGAGCATAGTTATGAGAATATCTAGGTATGATCATGTATATAGGCATCACCTCCGAGACAAGTAGACCGACTCCTGCCTGCATCTACTACTATTACTCCACACATCGACCGCTATCCAGCATGCATCTAGAGTATTAAGTTCATAAGAACAGAGTAACGCCTTTAGCAAGATGACATGATGTAGAGGGATAAACTCATGCAATATGATATAAACCCCATCTTTTTATCCTCGATGGCAAAAATACAATACGTGCCTTGCTGCCCCTACTGTCACTGGGAAAGGACACCGCAAGATTGAACCCAAAGCTAAGCACTTCTCCCATTGCAAGAAAGATCAATCTAGTAGGCCAAACCAAACTGATAATTCGAAGAGACTTGCAAAGATAACCAATCATACATAAAAGAATTCAGAAGATTCAAATATTGTTCATAGATAAACTTGATCATAAACCCACAATTCATCGGTCTCAACAAACACACCGCAAAAGAAGATTACATCGAATAGATCTCCACAAGAGAGGGGGAGAACATTGTATTGAGATCCAAAAAGAGAGAGGAAGCCATCTAGCTAATAACTATGGACCCGAAGGTCTGAGGTAAACTACTCACACTTCATCGGAGGGGCTATGGTGTTGATGTAGAAGCCCTCCGTGATCGATGCCCCCTCCGGCGGTTCTCCGGAACAGGCCCCAAGATGGGATCTCACGGGTACAGAAGGTTGCGGTGGTGGAATTAGGTTTTTGGCTCCGTATCTTGTAGTTTGGGGGTACGTAGGTATATATAGGAGGAAGGAGTACGTCGGTGGAGCAACATGGGCCCCACGAGGGTGGAGGGCGCGCCCGGGGGGGTAGGCGCGCCCCCCTACCTCGTGGCTTCCTGGTAGCTTTCTTGACGTAGGGTCCAAGTCCCTTGGATCATGTTCGTTCCGAAAATCACGTTCCCGAAGGTTTCATTCCGTTTGGACTCCGTTTGATATTCTTTTTCTGCGTAACTCTGAAATAGGCAAAAAACAACATTTCTGGGCTGGGCCTCCGGTTAATAGGTTAGTCCCAAAAATAATATAAAAGTGTATAATAAAGCCCAATAATGTCCAAAACAGAAGATAATATAGCATGGAGCAATCAAAAATTATAGATACGTTGGAGACGTATCAGTAGTCCCTCATTGATTCGGTTTACCTACTGGAGATGACCCCTAAAAATGTGTGAAGATATTGAAGACTATGGTGGTCTGTGAAGATATTCACATTGAAGACTATGACATGAGAAGACATCACATGAAGACTATGGAGCACAAAGACTTAGTTGTTTCGTTGTTTCCTTTTCTTCTTTGTTGAGTCATAGGAACCACCGTACTGTTAAGTGGGGTCCAAGTGAACAAAGTCAGAGTGACTGAAGTGATGCTCAACCAAATCCTATGTCTTCGAGTGAAGACAATTAGAGGAAATCTTATCCACAGCTGGATGAGTCAGCTTTACTTGTAGCCCAAGTCAAGATGCCGCGTGTGTTTGAAATCTGACCGTTGGAACACGTGTCAGTTCCTTAGTGACCCACGGTCATTTCGGACAAATCAGGCCGGGTTGCCTAGTGGCTATAAATAGCCCACCCCCTACACCATACCGGGGAGGAGTTAGGAGCAGGAACAAGGAGAAGCGAGAACCACTTAAATGGAGGATTCTATTGTATTTCTGCCAATTGGTGGCTGCTCAGAGTTAGTGCACAGCTTTTGTCGTTTGAGAGCAACCCACCTCCGGAGCTTTTGAGAGAGAGAAATCCTTGCGAGGACAAAGCCCAAACACCCAGAGCCAAAGAGTGTTAGGCATCACTGAAGTCTTTCTGTCCGCGTGACCTGAAGACTTGTTACACTTGAGGACTGTGAATCCTCCAGCCGGTTAGGCGTCGCGTTCTGAGCATCCAAGAGTCATTGTGGATCGCCGGTGAACGAAGTCTGTGAAGGTTTGGAAGTCTACCTTGAAGACTTACCAGAGTGATTGGGCGAGGACTGGGTGTCCTTACCTCAAGGGGAATAAGGTGAAGATGCGGTCTTTTGAGTTAAATCTCAGCCTCCCTAACCAGACGTACAGTTGTCACATCAACTGGAACTGGTCCAACAAATCCTTGTCCTCACCAAGCGACTGGTTCTATCTTCTCCCTCTCTTTACTTACAGTTTATCTTCGTGAAGTCATTGCCTGCCTGAGCTACCTGTTTGACTTCACTGTGTGACTTCTATTGTTGTTTGGCTTCATACTATCTTCCTTCCTGATCATTACTACTTAGCTGCTATTAGTCTTCGTGCTTTCACTTCATTGAATACTTGACTATGGCTTTCCTAGTGTAGTCTACCTTCCGCTGCATGTTATTAGGTTCATTTCTATTGTTTGTCTTCGAAACTTCCATGTTTTGAAGACTTTCATAAAAATCGCCTATTCACCCCCCTCTAGTCGATAACTAACACTTTCAATTGGTATCAGAGCAAGGTACTCCCTCGTTTTGTGTGATTCGGTTTAACCACCTGGAGTTTTAGCTATGTCGACTGCAGGGATAATCAAAGTCTCCGCTGCGTGCCCTGTCTTCGATGGCACTGATTACCCCTACTGGAAGAATAAGATGCGCATGTATCTTGAAGCCATTGATGTCGATCTATGGTATGTCGTCAAGAACGGCGTTCCCAAGACTGGTGAAGGTGTCACCCCTGCTGATGTCAAGAAGTTCGTTCAACTTGATTCTACTGCCAAGAACATCATCTGTGGTCATCTGACCAAAGGACAGTATGGTCGTGTGAGTGCTCTGGAAACGTCGAAGCTAGTCTGGGACTGGCTCTCCAAGGTCAACGAAGGTGTCTCAACCCAGAGAGATCAAAGGATCAGTGTCCTTCACAACCTGTTCAACCGCTTCAAGAGAAATGACACTGAGAATGTCCAGCTCCCGTTTGATCGCCTCACTGACATCACAAATGAGCTTCATGCTCTCGGCGCCACCGAGATCACCAAGCATGAAATCGTCAAGACACTCCTGAGATCTCTTGACAACTCATTTGACACCCTAGCCCTGATGATTCAAGAACGCCCTGACTTCGAGACACTCGATCCGTCTGACATACTTGAGAGGCTCAACACACACGAGTTTCAGCTATCTGAGAAAAGAGATATCTATGGTCCCAACTATGGCCGAACTCGCGCTTTGAAGGCAAAGGATATTTCCTCATATGAAGAAGAATCTGACTGCAGTTCTGGTGATCCTGAAGACATTGGAAAGGAGCTTGCTATGCTTGTGAAGAAGTTCTAGAAGTTCACAAAGAAGAAAGGCTTCAGAAAGTCTTCACGATCCAGGTCTAGAAATGATGAAGCTTCTACTCATGACCACAAGAAGAGAACATGCCACAAGTGCAAGAAACCTGGTCACTACATCTCTGAGTGTCCGCAGTGGGACAATGAAAACAAGAAGAAGAAAAAGAGCAAGGAATATGATTCTGATGACAAGAAGAAGAAGAAATCCTCAAAGTCTTCTTCCAAATCTTCATCGAAGTCTTCATCACACAAGAAGAGCTCATCTGGCAAGGCTCGTGCTTTTGTTGGCAAGGAGATGGATTCAGAGGAGGATTTTGCTTCTGAGGAGGTGGAGGTGGAGTCTGAGGAGGAGTCCGACTCTGGCGTTGCTAGTCTGGCTCTAGCTACACCTTACGTTGCCAAGTCCATCTTCAACACTGAAGACAATGGCTCCGTCACCAACGCTGATGCTAATGACAAGGACGACTCCGCTCCCACCTACTGCTTCATGGCACGTGGTGCCAAGGTAAACTCACGTGATGCTTACTTTCAAACATCAAGTGAAGATGACTCTGATTGTGAATCCAAACCCAGCTACAAAACACTTGCTAAAATTGCAACTGAACAACAGAAAGCTATGGAACATATTCAAAAACTGTTAGACAAAAGCGATGACCTATTGGATGCAGAAATGACCCGATCTCAGTCCTTAATTGAAGACATAAATAATCTTCATGTTAAGTACGAGGAACTTGAAAGTCGTCATGAAACACTCTCAACAACTCATGAAAAGCTTTCCTACGATTATCTTCAAAGGAAGCAAGAACTTGAGAAATTGAGAGCGGCTCATGAAGATCTTCAAAAGGAGAATGAGTCACTTCGCGCTCAACAGATCAGTCCTGCTCAGGAAGGATTTGAACCACCATGTCTAAAATGCCTTGAGCGTGATAACGCTACTTGTGTTGCTGAATGTTCTACTGCTGCTACTGGTGCAATATCTTCAACTGTTGATGTGGTAACTAACCCCTCTGCTGAGGATGCCACTACTATTGCTGATGAAAATGCTAGGTTGAAGACATTGCTTGAGACAGGGATGTACAAAAGTCTCAAAGGGCATCAGACACTGTGCGATGTCCTTAAAAAGCAGATTCTGAACCGAAACCCTAGAAAAGAGGGTGTTGGGTTCGAGAGGAAAATGAATGTTGATGGTTCTTACTGGAAGCCTGAGCAGTACCCCAAAACCACATGGGTTGCTGCAAAGGGACCTTCAGTGGATCCATCCACCTTATCTGGCTTCACTTGTGCTAACCCAATTATCATTGATGAATCCTTTGATGCAAATTATAAACTGTTTAAGAATCAGAATGGTGAAGTGTTTGCCAGGTACATTGGTACTAACTGCAGGAATGGACCACCTATGGAGAAGATTTGGGTGCCCAAAAAGTGTCTGGAGAATCTTCCTGTGAATGTCATTATGACACCACAAGGGAAGAAGACAAACCCAGAGCAAAGGCTTCATATGGCCCAAAGGCTTCATACAGACACAGGACTCACCTGAGTCACCCTAACGCCAATGTTTTGCAGGGAAATCATACTCAAACTTATGAATATGAGCGCATGTCATCAAACCGCTATGTTCATAAAACTAAGAACTTTTCTGCTTATTCATATGAGTATCATTCATCTCTTGCAAGGCTATTTGCTAGGGCTCCAAAGCTGAAGTTCTCAGATGCTGCACTAAGACTCATTGATTCTAAGCCACCCCTGAAGATGTGGGTGGTTAAGAAGAATTAACTTTCTTTTGTAGGGAAAGGTCTCCAGCCGGAAATCAGAGGCGTCCGATGCTATTGCTGGGGACCTAAAACATCTTGTAGGGCACAAGATAAAATGCCCAAATGGTCTCACTATGTATTTTGTTCCTGAATCGCTTGCCAAACATCCTATCAGTCCTAACCTTGATCTGAGCTTTGATAATCTTCTTGTCCGTCAAATGTTTATGCTTCACAATACTCTTGGTGAAGCCTATCCCCCTAACTTTACTGTAGGGTATGACACCAAAGTCTTCAGAATGGATTATGGACAGCGGATGCACTAATCATATGACTGGTGATCGAAGTCTTCTCATGGACTCAACCTTACGTCCATCTGACAAGATTCACATCACATTTGCTGACACTGGTAAAAGCAAGGTATTGGGTCTAGGTAGAGTTGCAATCTCAAAGGATCAGCACATGGATAAAGTGATGCTTATTGAATCCCTTGGTTTCAACTTAATGTCTGTCTCAATGCTTTGTGACTTGAACATGATTGTGATATTTGGAAAATATCGTTGCCTTGTACTAATGGAATCTGACAAGTCTCTAGTCTTTGAAGGGTATCGAAAAGATGATTTGTACATGGTAGATTTCTCAGCAGGACCACAGCTGGCCGTATGTCTTTTAGGGAAGGCTTTAGAGTGCTGGCTCTGGCATCGGAGGCTAGGACATGCGGGCATGAGGAATCTGTACACTCTCGCAAAGAAGAAACACGTCATAGGCATCGAGGGAGTCAAGTTCAAGAAGGATCACTTGTGCGGTGCCTGCGAAGCTGGAAAGATGACTAGGGCCAAGCATCCCTCGAAGACAATCATGACGACATCTCAACCCTTAGAGATGCTACACATGGACTTATTTGGCCCTACTCACTACTCTACTCTCACTGCCACTGCTTATCTCTATGGCTTCGTCATTGTTGATGATTATTCAAGATATACGTGGGTGCATATAATCCTCTACAAGACTGAAGTGCAGGATGTCTTCACACGCTTCGCCAACCGTGCCATGAATAATTATGGCGTCAAGATCAAGCATATCAGAAGTGACAACGGCACAGAGTACAAGAACACCGGCCTCGACCTTTACCTTGATACATTGGGCATCGCTCATGAGTTCTCCGCTCCGTAACACTCGTCAGCAGAATGGCATCATGGAGCGCAAGAACCGAACACTCATTGAGATGGTTCGGACGATGCTTGATGAATACAAGACTCCAATAAAGTTCTGGCCCGAAGCCATTGATACTGCATGCCATGTCATCAACTGTGTTTATCTTCACAAGCTTCTGAAGAAGACATCCTATGAACTCCTGACTGGTAAGAAGCAAAATGCCAGTTACTTCAGAGTATTTGGTGCTAGGTGCTGGATCAAGGATCCACATCACACTTCAAAATTTGCATCGAAAGCACATGAAGGTTTTATGCTTGGTTACGGAAAGGATTCGCACTCCTACAGAGTCTTCAACCTCTTTCACTATAAAGTGGTTGAAACTGTAGATGTGCGGTTCGATGAAACTAACGGCTCGCAAAGAGAGCACCTCCCAAATGTGCTAGATGAAGATCCATCTAGTGAATCCATCAAGCTCATGGGAACTGGAGAGATCATACCTTCTGAGGCACAGGCTGAAGAGGAACTCATCATTTCTGCACCTAATCAACCTGAAGCCAATGCTCAGCCTGAAGACAATCCTCCAAATGATGACAATGATTAACAAGAGCAAAATCTTCGTCCAGTTCATCCTCGTGTTGCAAATGAAGTATAGACTGAGAAGATAATTGATAGCATCAATGCACTAGGTCCACTCACTCATTCAAGAGCAACACAGCTAGCAAATTTCTGTGGGCACTTTGCATTTGTCTCAATATCAGAACCCAAGAAAGTTGCTGAAGCCTTTATGGAACCTGAGTGGATTCAAGCTATGCAAGAAGAGCTTCAACAGTTCGAGCTGAACAATGTGTGGGAATTAGTCAAGCGTCCTGGCCCTTGCAAGCACAACATAATAGGCACCAAATGGATATATCGCAACAAACAAGATGAACATGGTCAAGTTGTCAGAAACAAGGCTCATCTCGTTGCTCAAGGATACACTCAAGTTGAAGGGATTGACTTCAATGAAACGTTTGCTCCTGTGGCTAGGCTTGAAGCCATTCGCATACTGCTAGCCTACGCAAATCATCACAACATCCTTCTGTATCAAATGGATGTGAAGAGTGCTTTCCTCAATGGCAAGATTGAAGAAGAAGTGTATGTTGCACAACCACCTGGCTTTGAAGATCCAAAACATCCTGATATGGTATACAAGCTTAACAAGGCAATGTATGGCCTCAAACAAGCCCCTCGCGCTTGGTATGACACACTCAAAGACTTCCGGAAGAGCAAAGGCTTCAAACCTGGTTCCCTGGATCCCACACTCTTCACGAAGACATATGATGGTGAACTGTTTGTATGCCAAATATATGTGGATGACATTATCTTCGGCTGCACTAACCAGAAATACAGTGATGAGTTTGGACACATGTTGCAAGAGCAATATCAGATGTCCATGATGGGTGAGCTGAAGTTATTCCTTGGTCTTCAAATTCGTCAGCAGAGCAACAGCATCTTCATATCTCAAGAGAAATACCTCAAAGACTTCCTAAAGACGTTTGGAATGCAAGACTACAAAGGTTACACGACGCCAATGCCAACCAAAAGTCATCTGGGTCCTGACGCCAATGGTAAAGAGTTCGATCAAAAGGTATACCGCTCCATGATTGGTTCTTTACTTTATTTATGTGCATCTAGGCCAGATATCATGCTTAGCGTTTGCATGTGTGCCCGATTCCAAGCGGCACCAAAGGAATCGCATCACTTAGCTGTGAAGCGAATTCTTCGATATTTGGCTTACACCCCAACACTAGGATTATGGTATCCAAAGGGCTCAGAGTTTGATCTAGTTGGATTCTCGGATGCTGATTATGCTGGTGACAAGGTGGATCGCAAGTCTACATCAGGCACATGTCACTTTATGGGACGATCACTTGTCTGTTGGTCTTCAAAGAAGCAGAACTGTGTATCTCTCTCCACTGCTGAATCTGAATACATTGCTGCTGGATCTTGCTGCGCTCAGCTTCTATGGATGAAGCAAACACTCAAGGACTATGGCATCCATCTGAAACAAGTACCACTCTACTGCGACAATGAAAGCGCCATCAAGATTGCCAACAACCCTGTTCAGCACTCGAAGACAAAGCACATTGAGATTCGTCATCACTTTCTCAGAGATCATGCCATGACGGAAGATATTGATATCATTCACATCAACACTGAAGAGTGATACGTCTCCAACGTATCTATAATTTTTTATTGTTCCATGCTATATTATATTCTGTTTTGGACATTAATGGGCTTTATTATACACCTTTATATTATTTTTGGGACTAACCTATTAACCGGAGGCCCAGCCCAGAATTGCTGTTTTTGCCTATTTCAGAGTTTCGCAGAAAAAGAATATCAAACGAAGTCCAAACGGAATGAAACCTTCGGGAACGTGATTTTCGGAACGAACGTGATCCAGAGGACTTGGACCCTACGTCAAGACATCAACCAGGAGGGCACGAGGTAGGGGGCGCGCCTACCCCCCTGGGCGCGCCCTCCACCCTCGTGGGCCCCATGTTGCTCCACCGACGTACTTCTTCCTCCTATATATACCTACGTACCCCCAAACTACCAGATACGGAGCCAAAAACCTAATTCCACCGCCGCAACCTTCTCTACCCGTGAGATCCCATCTTGGGGCATTTTCTGGAGCTCCGCCGGAGGGGTCATCGATCACGGAGGGCTTCTACATCAACACCGTAGCCTCTCCGATGACGTGTGAGTAATTTACCTCAGACCTTCGGGTCCATAGTTATTAGCTAGATGGCTTCTTCTCTCTTTTTGGATCTCAATACAATGTTCTCCCCCTCTCTTGTGGAGATCTATTCGATGTAATCTTCTTTTGTGGTGTGTTTGTTGAGACTGATGAATTGTGGGTTTATGATCAAGTTTATCTATGAACAATATTTGAATCTTCTCTGAATTCTTTTATGTATGATTGGTTATCTTTGCAAGTCTCTTCGAATTACCAGTTTGGTTTGGCCTACTAGATTGATCTTTCTTGCAATGGGAGAAGTGCTTAGCTTTGGGTTCGATCTTGCGGTGTCCTTTCCCAGTGACAGTAGGGGCAGCAAGGCACGTATTGTATTGTTGCCATCGAGGATAACAAGATGGGGTTTATATCATATTGCATGAGTTTATCCCTCTACATCATGTCATCTTGCTTAAAGCGTTACTCTGTTCTTATGAACTTAATACTCTAGATGCATGCTGGATAGCGGTCGATGTGTGTAGTAATAGTTGTAGATGCAGGCAGGAGTCGGTCTACTTGTCTCGGACGTGATGCCTATATACATGATCATACCTAGATATTCTCATAACTATGCTCAATTCTGTCAATTGCTCAACAGTAATTTGTTCACCCACCGTAATACTTATGCTCTCGAGAGAAGCCTCTAGTGAAACCTATGGCCCCCGAGTCTATTTTCTATCATATTAATCTTCCAACACTTAGTTATTTTTATTGCCTTTTATTTTACTTTGCATCTTTATCATAAAAATACCAAAAATATTATCTTATCATATCTACCAGATCTCACTCTCGTAAGTGACCGTGAAGGGATTGACAACCCCTTTATTGCGTTGGTTGCGAGGATTTATTTGTTTGTGTAGGTGCGAGGGACTCGTGCGTGGTCTCCTACTAGATTGATACCTTGGTTCTCAAAAACGGAGGGAAATACTTACGCTACTTTGCTGCATCACCCTTTCCTCTTCAAGGGAAAACCAACGCAGTGCTCAAGAGGTAGCAAGAAGGATTTTTGGCGCCGTTGCCGGGGAGTCTACGCAAAAGTCAACATACCAAGTACCCATCACAAACCCTTATCTCCCGCATTACATTATTTGCCATTTGCCTCTCGTTTTCCTCTCCCCCACTTCACCCTTGCCGTTTTATTCGCCCTCTCTTTTCCGTTTGCCTTTTTTGCTTGCTTCTTGTTTGCTCGTGCGTTGGATTGCTTGCTTGTCACGATGGCTCAACATAATACTAAGTTGTGTGACTTTACCAATACCAACAATAATGATTTTCTTAGCACTCCGATTGCTCCTCTTACCGATACTGAATCTTGTGAAATCAATGCTTCTTTGTTGAATCTTGTCATGAAAGATCAATTCGCTGGCCTTCCTAGTGAAGATGCCGCTACCCATCTAAATAGCTTCGTTGATTTGTTTGATATGCAAAATAAGAAAGATGTGGAGATGATATTGTTAAATTGAAGCTATTTCCTTTTTCGCTTAGAGATCGTGCTAAAGCTTGGTTTTCGTCTTTGCCTAAAAATAGTATTGATTCTTGGAATAAGTGCAAAGATGCTTTTATCTCTAAATATTTTCCTCCCGCTAAGATCATCTCTCTTAGAAACAATATTATGAATTTTAAGCAACTTGATCATGAACATGTTGCACAAGCTTGGGAGAGGATGAAGTTAATGATACGTAATTATCCTACACATGGTTTGAATTTATGTATGATCATACAAATTTTTTATGCCGGATTGAATTTTGCTTCTAGAAATCTTTTAGATTCGGCCGCAGGAGGCACTTTTATGGAAATCACTTTAGGAGAAGCTACTAAACTCCTAGATAATATTATGGTGAATTATTCTCAATGGCACACTGAAAGATCTACTAGTAAAAAAGTGCATGCGATAGAAGAAATTAATGTTTTGAGTGGAAAGATGGATGAAGTTATGAAATTATTTACTACTAAGAGTGTTTCTTCTGATCCTAATGATATGCCTTTGTCTACTTTGATTGAGAATAATAATGAATCTATGGATGTGAATTTTGTTGGTAGGAATAATTTAGGTAACAACGCGTATAGAGGAAACTTTAATCCTAGGCCTTATCCTAGTAATTCCTCTAATAATTATGGTAATTCCTACAACAATTCTTATGGGAACTTTAATAAGATGCCTTCTGAATTTGAGACTAGTGTTAAGGAATTTATGAATTCGCAAAATAATTTCAATGCTTTGCTTGAAGAAAAATTGCTTAAAGTTGATGAATTGGCTAGGAAGGTTCATAGAATTTCTCTTGATGTTGATTCTTTAAAACTTAGATCTATTCCACCTAAGCATGATATCAATGAGTCTCTCAAAGCCATGAGAATTTCCATTGATGAGTGCAAAGAAAGAACCGCTATGATGCGTGCTAAGAAAGATTGCTTTATGAAAGCGTGTTCTTCCAATTCCTATGAAAATAAAGATGAAGATCTAAAAGTTATTGATGTGTCCCCAATTAAATCTTTGTTTTGCAATATGAATCTTGATAATTATGGGGCTGAATATGATGCACCTTTACCTAGAAGGCGTTCCAAATATTCGGAGTTTTTAGATCTTGATGCAAAAATTGGTAAAAGTGGGATTGAAGAGATCAAAACTCTAGATATTAATGAACCCACTATTTTGGATTTCAAGGAATTTAATTATGATAATTGCTCTTTGATAGATTGTATTTCCTTGTTGCAATCCGTGCTAAATTCTCCACATGCTTATAGTCAACATAAAGCTTTTACTAAACATATCGTTGATGCTTTGATGCAATCTTATGAAGAAAAACTTGAGTTGGAAGTTTCTATCCCTAGAAAACTTTATGATGAGTAGGACCTTACTATTAAAATTAAAATTGAAGATCATGAATGCTATTCTTTGTGTGATTTGGGTGCTAGTGTTTCCACGATTCCAAAGACTTTGTGCGATTTGCTAGGTTTCCGTGATTTTGATGATTGCTCTTTAAACTTGCACCTTGCGGATTCCACCATTAAGAAACCTATGGGAAGAATTAATGATGTTATTATTATTGCAAATAGGAATTATGTGCCTGTATATTTTATTGTTCTTGATATAGATTGCAATCCTTCATGTCCTATTATTCTTGGTAGACCTTTCCTTAGAACGATTGGTGCAATTATTGATATGAAGGAAGGAAACATTAGATTCCAATTTCCGTTAAGGAAAGGCAAGGAACATTTTCTTAGAAAGAAAATAAAATTACCATATGAATCTATCATGAGAGCCACTTATGGATTGCCTACCAAAGATGGCAATACCTTGATCTATCCTTGCTATTATGCCTAGCTAGGGGCGTTAAACGATAGCGCTTGTTGGGAGGCAACCCAATTTTATTTTTATTTTCTTTTTGCTTTTTTGCTTCTGTTTAGGAATAAATATTTGATCTAGCCTCTGTTTAGATGTGTTTTTATGTTTTAATTAGTGTTTGTGCCAAGTTAAACCTATAGGATCTTCTTGGATGATAGTTATTTGATCTTGCTGAAAATTGCAGAAACTTTCTATTCATGAAAATAATTGTTAAAAATCCCCAGAACGTGATAAAATATTGATTCCAATTGCTGCTGATCAATAAACAAATTGTCTAGGTCGTCCTATTTTGTCTGAAATTTTGGAGTTCCATAAGTTTGCGTTAGTTACAGATTACTACAGACTGTTCTGTTTTTGACAGATTCTGTTTTTCGTGTGTTGTTTGCTTATTTTGATGAATCTATGGCTAGTAAAATAGTTTATAAACCATAGAGAAGTTGGAATACAGTAGGTTTAACACCAATATAAATAAATAATGAGTTCATTACAGTACCTTGAAGTGGTGTTTTGTTTTCTTTCGCTAACGGAGCTCACGAGATTTTCTGTTAAGTTTTGTGTTGTGAAGTTTTCAAGTTTTGGGTGAAAGATTTGATGGATTATGGAACAAGGAGTGGCAAGAGCCTAAGCTTGGGGATGCCCATGGCACCCCAAGATAATCTAAGGACCCCAAAAAGCCAAAGCTTGGGGATGCCCCGGAAGGCATCCCCTCTTTCGTCTACTTCCATCGGTAACTTTACTTGGAGCTATATGTTTATTCACCGCATGATATGTGTTTTGCTTGGAGAGTCTTGTATTATTTGAGTCTTTGCTTTTCAGTTTACCACAATCATCTTTGCTGTACACACCTTTTGAGAGAGACACACTTGATTCGGAAATTATTAGAATAATCTATGTGCTTCACTTATATCTTTTGAGTTATATAGTTTTTGCTCTAGTGCTTCACTTATATCTTTTAGAGCACGGTGGTGATTTTGTTTTATAGAAACTATTGTTCTCTCGTGCTTCACTTAGATTATTTTGAGAGTCCTACAAAACAGCATGGTAGTTTGCTTTGACAATAATAGGCATTCAAGATTAGTAAAAAAAAATTCTTATGAGTGTGTTGAATATTATGAGAAGTTTGATAGTAGGTAATTGTTTTGAGATATGAAGATGGTGATATTAGAGTCATGCTAGTTGAGTAGTTTTGAATTTGAGAAATACTTGTGTTAAAGTTTGTGATTCCCGTAGCATGCACGTATGGTGAACTGTTATGTGATAAAGTCGGAGCATGATTTATTTATTGATTGTCTTCCTTATGAGTGGCGATCGGGGACGAGCGATGGTGTTTTCAAACCAATCTATCCCCCTAGGAGCATGCGCGTAATACTTTGCTTTGATAACTTGTAGATTTTTGCAATAAGTATATGAGTTCTTTATGACTAATGTTGAGTCCATGAATTATACACACTTTTCCTCCTTCCACCATTGCTAGCCTCTCTAATATCATGCACGTTTCGCCGGTATCATACACCCACCATATACCTTCCTCAAAACAGCCACCATACCTACCTATCATGGCATTTCCATAGCCACTCCGAGATATATTGCCATGCAACTTACCACCGTTTCGTTTATTATGACACGCTCCATCATTGTCATATTGCTTCGCATGATCATGTAGTAGACATCGTATTTGTGGCAAAGCCACCGTTCATAATTCTTTCATACATGTCACTCTTGATTCATTGCATATCCCGGTACACCGCCGGAGGCATTCACATAGAGTCATATTTTGTTCTAAGTATTGAGTTGAAATTGTTGAGTTGTAAGTAAATAAAAGTGTGATGATCATCATTTTTTAGAGCACTGTCCCAAGTGAGGAAAGGATGATGGAGACTATGATTCCCCCACAAGTCGGGATGAGACTCCGGACGAAAAAAAAGAGGCCATAAAAAAAGGCCCAAATAAAAAAAATGATGAGAGAAAAAGAGAGAAGGGACAATGTTACTATCCTTTTACCACACTTGTGCTTCAAAGTAGCACCATGATCTTCATGATAGAGAGTCTCTTATGATATCACTTTCATATACTAGTGGGAAATTTTCATTATAAAACTTGGCTTGTATATTCCAATGATGGGCTTCCTCAAAATGCCCTAGGTCTTCGTGAGCAAGCGAGTTGGATGCACACCCACTTAGTTCCTTTAGTTGAGCTTTCATATTCTTATAGCTCTAAGTGCACCCGTTGCATGGCAATCCCTACTCACTCACATTGATATCTATTAATGGGCATCTCCATAGCCCAATGATACGCCTAGTTGATGTGAGACTATCTTCTCCTTTTTTTGTCTTCTCCACAACCACCATTCTATTCCACATATAGTGCTATGTCCATGGCTCACGCTCATGTATTGCGTGAAGATTGAAAAAGTTTGAGAACACTAAAAGTATGAAACAATTGCTTGGCTTGTCATCGGGGTTGTGCATGATTTAAATATTTTGTGTGGTGAAGATAGAGCATAGCCAGACTATATGATTTTGTAGGGATAACTTTCTTTGGCCATGTTATTTTGAGAAGACATAATTGCTTAGTTAGTACGCTTGAAGTATGATTGGTTATCTTTGCAAGTCTCTTCGAATTATTAGTTTGGTTTGGCCTACTAGATTGAGCTTTCTTGCAATGGGAGAAGTGCTTAGCTTTGGGTTCAATCTTGCGGTGTCCTTTCCCAGTGACAGAGGGGCAGCAAGGCACGTATTGTATTGTTGCCATCGAGGATAACAAGATGGGGTTTATATCATATTGCATGATTTTATCCCTCTACATCATGTCATCTTGCTTAAAGCGTTACTCTGTTCTTATGAACTTAATACTCTAGATGCATGCTGGATAGCGGTCGATGTGTGGAGTAATAGTAGTAGATGCAGGCAGGAGTCAGTCTACTTGTCTCGGACGTGATGCCTATATACATGATCATACCTAGATATTCTCATAACTATGCTCAATTCTGTCAATTGCTCAACAATAATTTGTTCACCCACCGTAATACTTATGCTCTCGAGAGAAGACTCTAGTGAAACCTATGGCCCCCGGGTCTATTTTCTATCATATTAATCTTCCAACACTTAGTTATTTTTATTGCCTTTTATTTTACTTTGCATCTTTATCATAAAAATACCAAAAATATTATCTTATCATATCTATCAGATCTCACTCTCGTAAGTGACCGTGAAGGGATTGACAACCCCTTTATTGCGTTGGTTGCGAGGATTTGTTTGTTTGTGTAGGTGCGAGGGACTCGTGCGTGGTCTCCTACTGGATTGATACCTTGGTTCTCAAAAACTGAGGGAAATACTTACGCTACTTTGCTGCATCACCCTTTCCTCTTCAAGGGAAAACCCACGCAGTGCTCAAGAGGTAGCAAAGAGCAATTGGAAGATATCTTCACAAAGCCCTTGGATGAGAAAAGGTTTTGCAAGTTGCAGCGTGAGCTAAATATCTTGGAATCCTTGAATGTCCTGTGATTAGGCACACATCCTAACACTTATGCATGTTGATGACTTAGATGTGCAACACACGAAGTAATGTATATCTTCAATTAATGAAGATTTACACTCTAAGTGTGAATACATTAATGCGGAATTTGACTTCGGAGTGCCACGATAATTGTGCGCCGTGTCTGGGTCCAATACTTCCTATACGGTGGGTAACGCCACCACCAAATTCTTATTTGGAGTGTTTTTTTGGCGTTACATTTGCTAAGTCTTTGCATTTGATTTATCTTCATGATGATCTTTACTTTGATGATTTAGTCTCACTCAGATATATACATACATCTGTGTTCTGTCCTCTACAACATTCACTTATAGCTATGTCTTCTTGTTGAATCTTTTGAACTAAGTGAATGTGATCGGACCCTAACCTCTCTATGCTTCTTCCTCAAATTCTATCTATCCAAATCATATGCATTCTATTGAAACAGTCGAATGTCTTCTCTACGTCCTTGTCAGCAGAAGATACAGAGACAAACAATGAATCTGTTTTAAATGCTCTATCCTTATTGCCTGAAACCCGGAGAAGCCGGAACAACCACCCGACAGTCCAGGCGTGCGTGGGAACATGGAACAAGTTCCAATGTATTGCATGTTCGCCACGTGTCCCTCATATGTGAACCGCCAGGGGCACCTGCGTAATTGCGTTGTGTTGTCTCTCTCCCTATAAATGCACATCACATCGCGGTCAAAATCTATCTTCCACCTCTCCACCTCGACAAACCCTAGCGCCACCGCTAGCTCTCGACGACGCCGGCGACGAAGTGCTTAGCTGCCGCAACCTCACCGACGCCGTCCTCACGCCGGCCGCGGACATCGTCTTCTCCACCGCCGCCGTAGGTGTCCTCCGTCGCCAAGTTAGGGCACGGAAGATCGAACTGCTCGGCCTCCTCTCTATCTCGTCTAGCAGCTCTTCGCGTGGTAATTAAAACTCACTTTTACTGCCTTTTTTTTATCCGATTGATTCATCCTTTTTCACCAAAAGTGGTTTCTCTGGCTATATCGTTAGATCTATCCTGTTCTGCATCTCATAATATGCCTAGTATATTCACTTATGCTTCACATATAGTTAGATTCCTCACTTGTACCTATTCTTGGATTCGTACAAATCTGGAACCAACTCCCAACATAAAGTGAATGTCTTCGCACTATGAGGTCAATGTCTTCTAAGCTGATTTATCTTCAAAATCTTTTGAGAATGCATATGACCTCTTCCCCTTCCCGCGCATCTCTAATGCTGTCACATGTACATGTCCGTGGGAGAATCCCTTAGTTCTCATAGTCTGCATTCATTTGCAGAATTCTTACAGCATCACATTAACTCTCCCGAAGCTAGTTCTTGTCTGACCAGCAGACGGAAGACTTTGACAGTTTTAAAGCCATTCAGTCTGAACTTCATGGCCACAGAAAAGTCTGCAAGGAAGGGCGGCAGGCAGCGTCGTGGGGGAACATCAAGGGATTTTCCACCAGATCTCTATGAGATGTACAAAACTGATCCAGAAGAGGATTATAATCAGCGCAAAACTCGAATCCAGTGGATTCGAAGATATTGGGCCGAGCAATGGTTCAAATACAGATTCGTGACCCAGGAGTATGCTGAGAAGAATGCCATCAAGAGTCCTTGGGGGGATATTCTCTTTCGAAATCTTCAACCCAAGAACAGAGCTGAAGCTATTGCTCAGGGTTTCTACCCCTGTATGGTCCATGGACCACAGCCTGCCAATGCCGACCCATCATCATTGCTGTGGTGTCGTGACGATAATCTTTTCAAGCGCAACTTTCAGACTGCAAAGGCATCGGCCAAAGAGAACAAGAAATCGCTGGGAATAGACTTCAACCCCGGTCCTTCTGCTCCTCGGGCTGATGGCACATGTGATGCCAATCCCAATGTCATCGGGCCCTTCAACAACTTTGATGGTCTCCTCTCCTACATCGCCGCGCAGCGAGCCACAGTGGATCACTCTGCAGATGACGCTAACTCTGATGAAGCGCCTGCTCCGCCAAAACCACTGAAGCAGAAGAAACCCAAGGCTTCAAAGCCCTCCAGTGCACCAAGAGCTTCGCGTGCGAAGCCTCCGGCCACTGCTCCTCCTGCACCAAGTGTGCATTCTGAAGACCTTTCTCGCATCTCCAAGACAGAGAAGAAGAAGAAGCCTATGCAAATTTCTGGTCAAGAACTGACCCCAGCTGCCGTTCTGAGGAATGAGAACGAAGCCATTGATCTGTCAAGTGATGACGACCTTGGCAATGATGCTCTCGAGCTGCTAATAAAGAGCAAGGAAGAGGCGGAAATCTTCAACGATCTTCCCCTCTTTGATGTGGACATCCTGAACAAGTTCATTAATGAGTGGTTTGATAGCCCAAACCTCAGTTTTGATGATCTTCAGCTTCCTGTTGGCCTCAGTGTCTCATTCCATGGAGCCATTGCTCCTGAGCTGGCTCTTGCTCAGAGAATTGTTGAACTGAAGAACACAATTGACTATGAAAAAGCCCAGTTCAAGAAGCATATGGCCAAGCTCAGTGTGACTGATGTCCAAAACTTCAAGCAAATGATGCATGGACTCAAGGAGGCATTTCACAAGAAACGTGATGAAGCTAAAGGTTCACGTGAGCGCATGAAACTCCTCGCTGCCAAATGTGTTCAAGCTTACAATGAAGCCGAGAAGCGCAAGGCACTTGGGCGTCCCGGCATCGACCCCAAGATGGCTGCCAAGAAGAAGAAGAAGCCTGCTGTGGACCAAGCTGAAGCATCCAGGCGGGAAGGACCTCGCATTGTCTTCCCCGCCAGTATGACAGGCGTGAAGCCAAAGGTCCCCACAGTAGCTTCAGAACTCAAGAAAACAAGGACAGCCAAAGCCGAAGCCAGAAAGAGCAAGTCCAAGAATATCACTGATGATGCTCCACCAACCAAGAAGAGAAAAACTAAGAAGAAAGATCGGGCTGCTCCCTCAGAGCCCCTAGTAGTCGAGCCAATCTCAGTTGCTCGTCTTGCGTCCACACACTAAGAGCGTCGGTTGATAGTTCACGAGCCTGCTACCACAGAGGCTCCTGAAGCTCAAGAAGATCCAGCTGTTGACCACACCGCAGCTGAAGACATTGGTCCCCAAGACAATGTAGATGATGATGAAGTCCTTCCTCAGATCAAGCACCCAACAGTATCACTGCCTATTCTCACGAACAGCGAACTCATCAGCATTGGTCGTCCTTTGACGCCAATTGCTCAGGATGATTCATGGGCTGATCACCCTCAAGACTCCCCCCGTCAAGCAGATTCACCACGCACTCCCCCAACTCAAGTCACCACTCCGGTGCTTGACGATGAAGACTTTGTGGCCCAGACAACTCCATCTCCACAAGCGTCGCCAGCGTTTCGCAGGCTTCGCAAAGGACCAAGGCCACAAGTCACTCTTTCGAGTGTTCCAGAAGGAGAAAAGCACCACTCAGTATCACGCCAAGTATTTCCTGAAGCCTCTCCAACTGCGAACATCTCCGAGTCTGATGCCAAAGCTGTTGAAGACATTCCGGCTGCACCAGCCGATGAACAAGAAGAACCCCATCAAGAAGAAGAACGTGTTGCTACACCCCCGTCCAACCAAGAAGTTGTTCTCGAGGAGAACGTGTCCGACCCTCAAGCTACTCAAGTGGAGGCTGATAACATTGAGGCGGCCACCAACACTAATACTGAAGCCAATGACGTTGTCATGGCTGAAGCAAATGTGGCGCCTGAAGTTAATGTGGTGCCAGTAGTAAATGCTCCTGAAGCCAATGCTGCTCCTGAAGCCAATCTGCAGCCTGAAGCTAATGCAAATGCCACTGCTCCTGTACCACCTCCAAGGCCATACACCATTGAGCAAGCATTTGATCATGGTCAGCTGGTTACTGTCCGATGGCCCATTCTGGTTCCTCCACCTGCTGCAGGTCCACAATTTGACTGTCATGTAGAGCACAGGCCTCAGGTCTAGAAGCCTAAACCAAGGTTGCCAAGGTTTCCAGGTACTGCAACTTCACCAGGATCCTTCAATGCAAATGGCTTCATTGCACACAACACCTTCTTTGACAGTGCCAAGAACCCCTACTCGAAGCCAAGAATTTCATCTGATCGGTTCTGGAGCTATCAGCAGCGCAGTTACTATTCATCTGTTCTTTATGATCAAGGGCGCATCTTTCCCCATCTGCGACTAGACTGTGAAGCTATTGCTGGACTGCCCTGCTTAGAAGAAGCCCTTGACTGTTTCCGGGATGCCGGTCTGCTGAAATTTGTGACTGACAAAGAGCATTGGAATGAAGAGCTTCTGCTACAATTCTATGCCATCCTCCACATTCGCGGCTACAACAGGGATCCAAAGACATGGATCCTTGAGTGGATGACAGGCAATGTTCATAACGAAGCCAAAGCTCTTGACATTATTGAGCTCACTGGTCTGCCCACTCCAGGTGAACTATATGAACCTGGTTGTCAGCTTCACCGCAATGCTTTGGAGAGCATCTTCCAGAAGCCTGAGCCCAACATGAGCCAAATGCTGAGCATGATGAAGCCACTGCCACGCGATGCCGAATATCCACGGGAATTCTTTGTTGAAGACCTAGAGTATCTGCCCCGCACTATTTATCATAACATCAGGCGAACTCTATGGCCTGTCAAGGGACATTCCTCTGCAGCGAAGCTTGAAGGAGCAAAAAAGACATTGGTCTTCTATATCTTCAATGGCATCAGTTTCAATGCTCAAGACTTCTTCATCAGGCAATTGGCTGCGTCTGGCTCTGATCTTTTTGGATTGAAATTCTATGCTCCATGGGTTATGCGCCTTATCAAGCTTCACTCTGCAGTCAACTATCAGTCGTCTGCGCGCAACCATCTGATATTCTTGCCAGAGGTTGATATGTCTGTCGAAGCCATCTACCCAGAGCCTGCCAAGGAGCCTATTTATCTTCACAATGCTGATCACCAAAGCTTCACTCAGCCCATTGAAGGAGTTCTCGCTGCCACTCGTGTTTATCCTTTGGCTGGCAATACACGTACACCTCATTGTGCCCAGACTGAAGCCACTGAAAGCACAATAGCTCAAAGGCCTCGAAAGCATTCTCGTGTTCTCAATGACCGAGAGCTTCGTGTTGCCTTGCATCAAAAGCAAGATAAGCATCACTACTGGCTGAAGCGTCAGGTGCAAAGCCTCTTGGTGGACGTCAACCGCATTCGCAACCTTGCCACCAAGAATGCATTTGTCACTCACGAAACCTGTCGGAGGTCATGGAAGAGGCTGACATTGCTCAGTGTTGAAGCTGATCTTCAAGACGATGGCTTCACCGAAAGATTCATGTTTGATTCCACTCCTCCCAGGAATGTTGTCCTGCGTCGGACTACCTCACTTGAAGACTCTGACTATTCATCCACAGCTGCAACTGTTAATGCCGGGGTCATTGATGACGAAGATGATGCTACTTCACCACCTCCAACTTCGGCGCGTATCTACACTGCACCAAGTTCTTCTGCACCACCGAACCTCAACGACGACCCTGCTGCTTCACCTTCTCCTCATGGGAACGAGTAGAGGCTCTATGTCTTCAAACCTTTTTGGTCCTTACTGACAAAAGGGGGAGAAGCATATGAGTTGATAGTCTTCAAGCGGGTCCATATGGGTGGTTGCTATACTTTCGCCAAGTGTTTACAACTCTCGCTTTCGATACATTTGGTTCTTTGAGTTGTAACACTTAAACTTGATGGTCGTCTGCTACTTTTTCTGCTATTCTGTGATGCGATGATAAATTCCGCATATGCGATGATAAATCCCGCACGAAGTCATATTGCAGACGTCCATTTTTCATTATGCATGTCATTATCTTCGTTATGTCTTATCATGCATGATGAATTGCCTTCATAAGTCGAAGAGGATCTCCACAAGTACAACCTGCCATGTGCATTTGCATTCCAGAAGCAAAATAATTACATGCACATCTTCAGGGGGAGCCTTTTGCTACTTATGAAGACAATACCTTAATCCTTTACAATCTCACATACTTTTATCCCCGTTGAAAACTTCAACCAGTTTGTAATCAATCACCAAAAAGGGGGAGATTGTAAGTGCATCTAGTGCCACCCCTAGTTGGTTTTGGAGTATTGACGACAAACCTGGTTGAGGGACTAATGTGTTTGTGAGAATTGCAGGATAACACAGGTAGTAGTCCCTCATTGATTCGGTTTACCTACCGGAGATGACCCCTAAAAATGTGTGAAGACATTGAAGACTATGGTGGTCTGTGAAGATATTCACATTGAAGACTATGACATGAGAAGACATCGCATGAAGACTATGGAGCGCGAAGACTTAGTTGTTTCGTTGTTTCCTTTTCTTCTTTGTTGAGTCATAGGAACCACCGTACTGTTAAGTGGGGTCCAAGTGAAAAGTCAGAGTGACTGAAGTGATGCTCAACGAAATCCTATGTCTTCGAGTGAAGACAATTAGAGAAAATCTTATCCACAGCTGGATGAGTCAGCTTTACTTGTAGCCCAAGTCAAGCTGCCGCGTGTGTTTGAAATCTGACCGTTGGAACACGTATCAGTTCCTCAGTGACCCAGGGTCATTTCGGACAAATCAGGTCGGGTTGCCTAGTGGCTATAAATAGCCCACCCCCTACACCATAAATTGGTGGCTGCTCAGAGTTAGTGCACGGCTTTTGTCATTTGAGAGCAACCCACCTCTGAAGCTTTTGAGAGAGAGAGAAATCCTTGCGAGGACAAAGCCCAAACACCCAGAGCCAAAGAGTGTCAGGCATCACTGAAGTCTTTCTGTCCGCGTGACTTGAAGACTTGTTACACTTGAGGACTGTGAATCCTTCAGCCGGTTAGGCGTCGCGTTCTGAGCATCCAAGAGTCATTGTGGATCGCCGGTGAACGAAGTCTGTGAAGGTTTGGAAGTCTACCTTGAAGACTTACCAGAGTGATTGGGCGAGGACTGGGTGTCCTTACCTCAAGGGGAATAAGGTGAAGACGCGGTCTTCTGAGTTAAATCTCAGCCTCCCTAACCAGACGTACAGTTGTCACAGCAACTGGAACTGGTCCAACAAATCCTTGTCCTCACCAAGCGACTGGTTCTATCTTCTCCCTCTCTTTACTTACAGTTTGTCTTCGTGAAGTCATTGCCTGCCTGAGCTACCTGTTTGACTTCACTGTGTGACTTCTATTGTTGTTTGGCTTCATACTATCTTCCTTCCTGATCATTACTACTTAGCTGCTATTAGTCTTCGTGCTTTCACTTCATTGAATACTTGACTATGGCTTGCCTAGTGTAGTCTACCTTCCGCTGCATGTTATTAGGTTCATTTCTATTGTTTCTCTTTGAAACTTCCATGTTTTGAAGATTTTCATAAAAATCGCCTATTCACCCCCCCTCTAGTCGAGAACTAGCACTTTCAGTTTTGATCAAGCCCTCCGACTCAGCTCGCGTCGTGGATCAATAAGGGGCTAGACTGGGGATCAATTGATGAAGTGCAAACTCTGCAGAGCCGCATCCGAAGCCTCCTCGAGAAGGACATCGATCTTATCAATGTGGTTCAAGTAATGCTAGTTCGTCGGACTCTACCATGCCAACGACGGCCTCTCCGCCTGTGGGAGTTTAATCCGAAAGGAGCGCGAACCCTCCAACACTTCTTTGGCACTACGCACCAAGGGATGTGGAAATTGTTTTTCGGGAAACGAAAACAATGGCCGGATACCTCCGAGGACATCGGCCTCGATTGCAACCATCTGGATACCCCAGTAAGCACTTAACTATGATAACCCACAAGTATAGGGGATCAATTGTAGCCTCTTTCGATAAGTAAGAGTGTCAAACCCAACGAGGAGCTAAAGGTAGAACAAATATTCCCTCAAGTTCTATCGACCAACGATACAACTCTGGATAAAACTAGAAGTACTTTGTAGGTGTTTTCGGATAGGTTTGCAAGATAGTAAAGAGCACGTAAATAAAAAGTAGGGGTTGTTTAGATAAAGAAACAACTAAATTAGTTTTAGTAAAGTGCATTTTGTCACGAGAAAGTTATTTGTCCCTAGGCAATCGATAACTAGACCGGAAATCATTATTGCAATTTTATTTGAGGGAGAGGCATAAGCTAACATACTTTCTCTACTTGGATCATATGCACTTATGATTGGAACTCTAGCAAGCCTCCGTAACTACTAAAGATCATTAAGGTAAAACCCAACCATAGCATTAAAGTATCAAGTCCTCTTTATTCTCATACGCAAACAACCCACTTACTCGGGTATGTGCTTCTGTCACTCACGCCACCCACCATAAGCAAATCATGAACATATTGCAAACCCTACAGTGGGGATCCCTCACGCTTGCACAACACCAAGAGCACCATAGGACAGCACCAATAATAAAACATGCAACTCAAACCAATCACGATCATCAATTAACCCATAGGACAAAACAGATCTACTCAAACATCATAGGATAGCCATACATCATTGGGAAATAATATATAGTGTTGAGCACCATGTTTAAGTAGAGATCACAGCGGGTAAGAGAGGGGATACACCGCTGCATAGAGGGGGAAAGAGTTGGTGATGATGGCGGTGAAGTTGTTGGTGAAGATTGCGGTGATGATGATGGCACCCGGTGGCACTCCGGCGCCACCGGAAGCGAGGGGGAGAGAGCCCCCCTCCTTCTTCTTCTTCCTTGACCTTCTCCCTAGATGGGAGAAGGGTTTCCCCTCTGGTCCATGGTCTCCATGGCGTGGGAGGGGAGAGAGCCCCTCCGAGATTGGATCTGTCTCTCTGTCTCTCTCTGTTTCTGCGTTCTCAGATCTGGCCTTTCACCGTTTCTTTTATAACCGGAGATCCGTAACTCCGATTGGGCTGAATTTTGGACGCGGTCTCTATCCAGAAATTAGCTTTCTTGCGGCGAAATAAGGGCTCCAACCGCCTTACGCGGTGGCCACGAGGGGCCAGGGCGCGCCCCCTGCCTCGTGGCCCCCTCGGGCATCGTATCGCGTTGATTATTCTTCCCAAAAATCACAAATATTCCAAAAAAAATCTCCGTCAGTTTTTATCCCGTTTGGACTCCGTTTGATATGGATTTTCTGCGAAACAAAAAACATGCAACAAACAGGAACTGGCACTGGGCACTGGATCAATATGTTAGTCCCAAAAAATAGTATAAAAAGTTGCCAAAAGTATATGAAAGTTGTATAATATTGGCATGGAACCATCAAAAATTATAGATACGACGGAGACGTATCAAACTATCGAACACTTTGAGTACGCTGTAATATGTTACTAACCATACTGCCTATCCCCAGGGCTGGATAGAGAAAGCGGAGTGAATCAGGTGTTCGGCCCCCCTCCCCGAAGACTCAACAGATTCCCTACTAACAAGGATGTTGGCCCCGGCACCATTTCAGATGCCTGTGGAGGAGGACAAGACGGAAAGCGGAAAGGAAAAAAGCGGCTTCCACCCCGAAGGTATATCAGGCACTACGTCCGGGGGAATCAAAATTCCGTCGTCCGAAGACAAAAGTGAAGGAGAAGTCAAGGTACCTTCCCCCCAGAGTAAGAAAAGGGGCACCTCCGAAGATTGGGAGAAAAATGCCTCCAAGCGAGGCAAGATGCCATCGTTAGGCGGCTCAGGCTTGGAAAACGACGTTGTCGCATAGTTCCATAGTGAGGATAAGCCTCTGGCCAAATCGTAAGTTGAACAAGGGAGTTCTTAAACATATCTCGTTCCTTTCCCGCTACCAAGGTAACATTGGGAATATATATTTTGCAGTCCGGCACACCGTCCTCTTCAACAATCCTCCTTCTCGGGGGACCTTCTTCCGGAGATGATGGAGAGCGAAACACCTCCACCAATTTCCTCGCCCAATAAGGCGGACGACTGTGAATGTCGTCCCGGAGGGTCTCTCCCGATCAGCAAGCAGTGCGGGGGATGAAGAAGACATCACCCGGAGGTGATACCCCAGTCGCCCAGGGTTCGGGGGCCAATAATGAAGGCCCTGGACTATCCGGTTTACAGCCGGAGATGATTGTAGGGATGAGCAAACGGGTTCCTTCGAGGGAGGCCGTGCTCCAACGGCGGCTTCCGAAGATCCGGAAGCGCCGGATATATTGACGAACATGCTGCGACAAGCGTCCGTCTCAGAGGAACACCGTACCTTGATGGGTACAGTTGTTGAGAGGGTTCTGTCCGCGAAGAGCGGATTGCATGAAGCCTTCACGAGCCTGCTAAGAGGCTTCGAGGTTTGTGATGTAATATTTTCAACTGTGTTTTATTCGCAAAATGAACCTGTATATAGGTAGTATCCCCTGAGACTCGGATTGGCTTCCCAAGGGAGGCGATCAGAGGATCAAAAAGAAATATGCTCAGGGAGTGACGTGATTGAATTGGAACACAGGCAATTTCCCCCTCAGTGACCGCCCGGACTACAGAAGTCGCCGAGCTTCAGCGGAAGCTTGATGTGGCGAGTGAGGACATCACGCTTATCCACAAGCGTCTTGACGAGTCACAAGGTATGTATTTGGGGCAGTCATTATATGCACTTGCTTATAATATAAGCGGGACGTGAAGGAGTGTATGCTAAAATATGCATAACTGCAGATGGTGCTGCCGCGGTTGAGATTCTTCGGGCGGAGCTATTCCGAGTCAAGGAGCAGGCCCGGTTTAGTAATGCAGCTGCCAAAAAGGCATCGGCCGAATTGAAGGCCGAACAGGCTGCTCGGCGTCAGGACGAGGAGAAAATATCCAAGATGACGCGTGAGCTCGAAGGTGCCGCTAGCCGCTGCGAATTCCTCGAGAAGGATAATAAAGAAAAAGCGGCTGATCTTGATAAGGCCTTACGAGAGGCAAAAGAAGTGCGGTCCAAGTCTAGGGCGGCTCGGGAGGAGATCCGACAAGTTGGGGAGATCGTGGCTGGTAAGCCCTTTTTATTGCAAACTAAGTTCGGCGATCCAAATTATACCCCGCTTAACCAAGTGTGGAGTTCTCCAGACGCGTTATTGGACTTGCCGAAGAGTGCGGCCGATGCGGTGCAGTTTTACCAAGCGCAAGAAGGATATGCAACGGAGAAGCTTTTCTGGTCACAATTCGGTGCGTCAAAGCGCCCGCTATTGCTAAACAAACAGATGACCCAATGGGCCGAGCTTCACAGCTGTCCGGTGCTGCCATGAAGGACGTCGTGGTCTGGCTGTGGCCAACCGAGCCAGTTCCGGATAGTTATTTTGGTTTGGTGCAGCGACTTGCTGACGCGGTGCCGCATATCGATGCTGTGAAGCGATCGACGTGCATTGAAGGTGCACGGATGGCCTTTGCCCGTGTCAAGACATACTGGGCGAAGTTGAAGGCCACCGATGTTGCGGCGAAGAGTCCACCTAAGGGAAAGGATCGTCACACGCCAGAGCACTATTTCGAGGATGTCTTAGAGGGTGCCCGCTTAATATAGGGTCAATGCTCGAAAGATGTAATTTTCGAGTGAATTGTAAAAGAGAATATTATAATAAGGCTAGTTTCTTTTTAGTTTCGCCTAAAAACTTTTATTCCTCATGTGCGGCCGTTTTTGTATAATCTGAAAGTTTTCCAGTCATCGGCTTCAGCCCCCTCGTAAAAAATACGGGGGTGTTCGGAAAAGCATTTGATCACTCTTGACCCAACGTCTTGGTCCATTAAGGAGGTGTCAATGCGGTGAACTAGGCAATCGGACTATAGGGCGTTAACACTTTCACTTAGCCATAGGGAGTTTTATGGTGGGTCTATGATATAGCCCCTGGTATGCACGCGGCTTATTCCAATATGGCGCGTTGCATATGTGACCTGAAGAAAAGGTCCTTCGTATAATACGGAGGGAATCGCGACAGATCCCGATAAGTCATCGAGTGGTTGACCAGCTCTCGCGGCATCATGACAGTCAGTTTTCGGCTTTCTCTACTGAGGTGCTTGACCAGATGAACCGGAAGCACAATCGCAGTAGTTCTCCCTTTACTACCTTAGCCGATAGAGCGGAACGTAAGGTAGCAAGCACAGGAGCCGGGCAACCCAACTATTGACCCAAGACATGATTCAGAGCTGATGCATATAAGGCCAAACTCGCGACGCCGAGGTATGCTATAGAGCTGTTCGGACTTTGTCGGCAACTCATTTGTTTTCATCCCGAGCCCCTGGCAAGTTATGCCGAGGTGTGAAAACATCCAGAGGATCAAAATTCAGTTCTTTAGAAAAAAGGCGAATGCTGAATACCGATTATGTTCACTGGGACCTGAGTGATATGCCAATCGTTATGTTACAGATAAAAACGCCACGGCCCCGGCTATTTGACATGCCAGGGGTCGAAGGCTGAGGAAAAAGGCACCTTACAGGCTCGAAATATAGAGTGCGGTCTACAAAAAGTTATTTTGGACCTCCTGTCGCACGTCTGCGTCGCCTGTCCTCGGTTAAGGGACTCCTTTGACGGGAATGGCCCTTGGATAAATGTACGAACCCGAACTCCGATAGAGTCCGTGAGATAACCAGCCTCTGAGTCATCTGTGGAGGGAACATAAGAAAGAAAAAGGTAGTTAGAAAAAAAATAGGGGGGGGTTGTGGAAGTGCTTGCGAGTCCTTCCGTTTTGTGCTTCCGCCGATGCCCAGGGTATTTCAAGTGCATAATTATGTATGCGTAGTACCAAATTCGCAGGCGTTTTAGGCGAACGGCGGAAGCCGAATTGCTAGTCCAATATGGACATTAATCGGTCATGTTGAATGGAGACCGGCGGCTTAATGGACGATGAGGTGTGCGGTGTGACAGGGCCGCTGTGCAGTTCGGCTGAGTTAGCCGTGGCGTGCTCTTCTGTGCGGAGGGAGTGTTCCGTGTGTTCCCCTGTAGGGGTGTGTGTCACATATGCCATGTTCATTGTTTTTACTTCGGGGGGAAACCGCTTTTGACCCCTGGTATTTGTTTGGTGAGTTTGTTTGTTGTCGCTATCACCGGGCGGCCTCCTCCCCTTGTGTCTGGCGTTGAACTTGCCGACCTGCTTGAAGATCCAACAGCTTCTGTTGGTACGATTGGCTGGTTTGTCGGGGTGGCCATGAATCTGGCAGGACCTATCCAGTATCTTGTCTAAAGCGGATGGTCCGTCCTTGTTTGCCTTGAATGGCTTTTTCTGTTGACCGGGTTTGGGATCACTGAATCCAGCGTTGACCGCTGTGTCGTGCGTTTTTTTCATTGTGTTTGTGCTTGCTGCGTCGCGGCTTGCCATTGCCGTCTCGGACTTCGGACGTGCCCAGATTGCTGGCGCTGCTGCTTTTACGAGCCAGCCAGCTGTCTTTGCCCGCGCAAAAGCGGGTCATCAGAGCGGTAAGTGCTGACATGGATTTCGGTTTTTCCTGTTCGAGGTGGCGGGCGAGCCATTCATCTCGGACGCTGTGTTTGAAGGCCGCTAGGGCTTCCGCGTCCGGACAGTCGACGATTAGGTTCTTTTTAACTAAGAATCTAGTCCAGAGCTTCCTGGCCGACTCTCCGGGCTGTTGGACAATGTGAATTAAGTCATCGGCATCTGGTCGCCGGACATATGTTCCTTGGAAGTTGTCGCGGAAGGCGTTTTCCAAGTCCTCCCAGCTGCCGATAGAGTTTTCTGGCAGGCTGTTCAACCAGTACCGGGCTGGTCCTTTGAGTTTTAGTGGGAGATATTTGATGGCGTGGAGATCATCACCACGAGCCATATGAATATGGAGGAGAAAATCCTCGATCCAGACCGCGGGGTCTGTTGTCCCATCATATGATTCGATGTTTACGGGTTTAAACCCTTCTGGGAATTCATGAGCCATTACTTCATCAATGAAGCAAAGAGGGTGTGCGGGGTCTCTATATCGGGCCACATCACGACGTAGCTCCGATGGAGTCTGTCTGCGGAGTTCGGCCCGAGAGTGACTAGGCTTGTTGCGTCCGAATAGGTGGCCGTCGTCACGTGTCGGGGCACGCCCTCGCGATCCGTAGATCGATCTAGTATGTCCTGCATTATTATCCAATTTTTGCCGCAGGTCGTAGGTATGTCCCCGAGCTGTTTTATTTCTACCCTTACGGTGAGGTGGAGCAGGCTGGTGTTCGGCTTGGGTTGCTGTTTTGTCCCGACCCCATGGTGGTCGGTCAGCCGCATTGCGCGATGATGGTATGGGTTCCAACGCCTCATCGTCGAACTGAGGTAGCAATTTACGCTGCGGGTAACTTTTGGCTGGGCACTTAAGGCCATATTCTTCGGCTGCCAGGACATCAGTCCATTTATCGTTGAGCAGATCTTGATCAGCTTGAAGCTGATGCTGCTTCTTTTTCAGGCTCCTTGCAGTGGCTATTAGCTGGCGCTTAAAGCGCTCCTGCTCGAGGGGTTCCTCAGGCACGATAAAGTCCTCGTTGCCGAGGCTCACCTCCTCCTCGGAGAGCGGATGATAACTACCGTCCTCCGAGTCTTCATTTATGGCCTGTTCGTCAGGGCTGACTTGCCCATCCTCCTGATTGTCCTGTTCGGCAGTTTGTTCGTCGTGGTCTTCTACGTCTTCAGCACCGTCCGGAGTGTTGTCGTCTCCTGTGCCAGTGTTGCTGTCCTTGCTGCGGCGTGGGTTAGAGCGGCGCCGCTGACGCCGGCGCTTTGGTTGTGTCTTAGAGGAGTCATCCTCCACTGGGTTTTCCTTGTCATCGCCGCTATTATCTTTTGGCGTATCCACCATGTATACGTCGTATGAGGAAGTGGCCGTCCATCGTCCGGTGAACGGCATGGCTTGGGCCTCCTCTTCTCCGGCATCGTCGTCCATACCGTCGATGTCCTCGGAGTCATAGTCGAGTGTGTCGGTTAAATCATCGATAGTGGCTATGAAGTGGGAGGTGGGTGGGAAGCGAAATTCTCCATCATCAGCCTCCAGTTCGAACCGGACATAATTCGGCTGTGAGTCTCCCGCCAAGGATAGATTCTTTAATGAGTTTAGCACATTGCCGAAAGGCGAGTGTCGGAAGATGTCTGCGGCACTGAATTCGAAGATCGATAACTGATCAAGCTCGACATCCGTGGACGCACATGGTTTGGAACTCATAGCCGGAAACGAGTCCGGAGTTCCGGTGACACAGATATCACATGATGCTAAGTCTGTGTGCGGCTCCAACGCCGTGAAATTTGTGGCCTCCGTGGCGGGGTTGAGCTTCCCGTCCTCGGAGGGCGCGATTTTCTTTGGATCTAAGGCCAGAGTAGTTATAAGAGCAATCTCCTGGATGTGGTCCGATGACAGATTTAAGTCATGTTCATCGAGGTGACGGGGAGCGGCTGCCGCGGTCTCGAATCCGTCGAAGATCAAGTCTCCGCGGATGTCCGCGACGTAATTCAAGCTCCCGAATCTGACCTGATGGCCAGGGGCGTAGCTTTCGATCTGCTCCAGATGGCCAAACGAGTTGGCCCGCAGTGCGAAGCCACTGAATACGAAGATCTGTCCGGGGCCATTAAACCTCTTGACAACGGCACAGTGGAACTCTCAATGAAAGCACCAATGTCGGTGTCAAAATCGGCGGATCTCGGGTAGGGGGTCCCGAACTGTGCGTCTAGGATCGATGGTAACAGGAGACGGGGGACACAACGTTTACCCAGGTTCGGGCCCTCTCTATGGAGGTAATACCCTACTTCCTGCTTGATTGATCTTGATGAATATGAGTATTACAAGAGTTGATCTACCACGAGATCATAATGGCTAAACCCTAGAAGTCTAGCTTGTATGACTATGGTTATGAGTATCCGGTCCTATAGACCTAACCCTCCGGTTTATATAGACACCGGAGGGATCTAGGGTTATACAAAGTCGGTTATAGAGAAAGGAATCTTCATGTTTGATCGCCAAGCTTGCCTTCCACGCAAAGGAGAGTCCCATCCGGACACGTTGAGAGTCTTCGGTCTTCATATCCTCACAGCCCATCAGTCCGGCCCATGGCTAACAGGCCGGACACCCGAGGACCCCTTAGTCCAGGACTCCCTCACCAGCGGCAGTGACTGTCGCTGCATCCGTGGCGGCTGGTGTGCAAAAAACTGCTCGGTCAGTGCATCGCGGCGGACGTATCGGCGCATGCAGGCTCGGTCGGCGCATCGTGGGATCGTGGCATCGGCGCATGCAGGCTCGATCGACGCATGCAGGAAGGGTTTGCTGGGTGCATGCATAGCAGGCTTCTATCCTAGCGGCGCGCACAGACGTTTAATGCAAGGGACGGCCCAACGAAACCACGGCCCAACGGTCGAACAGCGACACCACCCAACATGGCCCCACTTGTCAGGTCGAACGGACGACACAGTCCAGCATGGCCCCACTAGTCAGAGTTAATGGTCAAGCCTTTGACCCAACGGCAACGTCCGTTGTGCCCAGTTATGAGGGTTTCTGGCAAGGGAGTGGGGAAAATTGAGCAAAAGTTAAGAGCGCAGGGATGAATGAGTAGAGCTAAGGAACCAGGGGCACAGATGTAAAATCCCTTTATATAAAGAAGGAGTAGATGGTGTTATTAGATGTTGTGTACCTGAGCATGAACAGGAACAAATCCTACAGAAGTGCCATTCCGAGGCATATGGAGGACACCATGCAGGAGACAGAACTGCACATAAGGTACTACAGTCTAGTTTTTATTGGCCTACTCTCTTCAAAAATACACGTAAATTTGTCCTTTCTTGTGATGAATGTCAAAGAATTGGTAATATTGTTAGACGTCAGGAAATGCCTATGAATTATTCACTTGTTATTTGTGGACGTCAGGAAATGCCTATAAAAAGGATTGGGCCACCTTGCTGCACTTTTGTTACTATTGCTACTTGTTACTTGTTACGAATTATCCTACTAAAAAACTACATGTTGCCGCTACTTTAAGTACTTGCAGAGAATACCGTGTTGAAAACCGCTTATCATTTCCTTCTGCTCCTCGTTGGGTTCGACACTCTTACTTATCAAAAGGACTACGATTGATCCCCTATAATTGTGGGTCATCACTCCCCCGTGGACTTTCCCGACTCTGTTTTCTCCCAGATTACTTGTCTTGCATGGGAAAAATTCATTATATATACTCCTTGCTGTTTTGACCACCGTATCGCAAGTTTCACCTCTGTTCTCGTTTCGGGCTGTTTTTCTGGCTGATCTGGCAGCATGTCATCGCAAGATTCAGATGGAGAGAGTTATGTCTCCCATTATGTTGCCAATCCAAGGGTCTATGGCGATATTTATCCTTATGGTTGGTCCACGGATGAGGAGCTGGATGCTGATATGAAGAGAATGGACCACTCTAGCACGGAAGAAGAAGAAATCCCTCTACCTCAATGGGGGGATATGCACGTGGAGTTTAAGAAGTCAAGCCTCCCTAACACGGTTACACCTTCCAGCACTCGTTTCACTCCTTATCATCATATGCAGGAAGAGGCTTCTTCATATCCTAAAACCAAATTGCACCCTTTGGTTGATGGTGCACTAACCGTTACAAAAAAGCTTTGCAAGGAGAATTTGGATCTTAATCGAGAAATTAATAGGCCCAAGGAGGAGAATCGTACCCTCAAGGGAATCATTGCGAAGAGGATCACTTCATCACCACCATCTCTGAAGAAAGACACTTGACACGGGTATGGGCACCACCCTTGGCTTATTCCAAGCGTGGGGGAGGTGCCCCGGCATCGTATCACGATCACTTTTACCATCATTATCTATCTTAGTTCGATCCCTATTTATTTCTTGATTTAGAAGAATAAATTTTTAGTATGATTTAGTTTCGAGTGCTTGTTTCATGATCTATCTATGTAATCGAGTGTGAGAGTTATATAATAAAGAGTAGTTTGAATTGTGATGCTTTACATTCTTGCTTCAATCTTAGCAATAAAAAGAATAAAGAGGATCATATGCTAATCCCATGGGAAGTGATGACTTCACAGAAAAAGGTATAATTGATAATAAATTGTTGAAAGTTGACAAACATAGCATCGGTCATTGATTGCAATTCATGAGAATTATTAAAGAAAGAGAGGTCTCACATATAAATATACTATCTTGGACACCTTTTATGAGAGCCCCATCAAATAGCTTCTATGTGATCAAGTAGTTTACACTGGACAAGGAAGACAACGTAATGAGTATGTTTGCTTATATTCACATAGAAGTTATATTGTCATGGATCCTCTAACATGTGGTGCTTGCTCATAATCTTTTGCTAGCCAAAATTTCTCACTAAGTAAAAATACTACTTGTGCATCCAAACCCTTGAAACTAGTTTCTTGCCATGAGAGTCCACCATATCTACCTATCGATTGAATAAGATCCTTCAAGTAAGTTGTCATCGGTGCAGAAAGCAATAAAAATGCTCCTAAATATGTATGATATTTTATTATAAGGGAAAATAGGATTTGTACGAACTTGTGATGGTAAAGAAATAAAAGTGATGGACTGCATAATAAAGTTTGCTATCACAAGGGCCAATATAAAGTGATGTTCCTTTCCATTAAGAGTTTGCACATCCTAAAATAAAAATCGCATCACAACCTCTACTTCCCTCTGTGAAGGGCCTATTTTACTTTCTGGCATTTACTTTTATGCAAGAGTCAATAATGTTCATCCCTATTCCATTCTTATTTATTTTCCACCTGGAAAGCAACATGTGGTAGGGAAAGATCCAGTAACATATATCCGTTTGGATATAGGTGATCATGAGTTATTATTGTTGACATTATCCTCGAGATAAATAAGTTGCGAGGTGAAAACTATAAACCCCCATCTTCCTATGTGTTTGACTGGAACTTTTGCTCCATAAATATACCATGAGTGTCAGCAATCATGGAAGACTAAATGATTGTTGAGTATGTGAACTTGCTAAGCAAAGCCCTTACATAGACTCTTTCTGAAAATATGATAAACTGCAATTATTTCAATGACTGAGATCATAGTTTGTTACTTTTCCATGAAGTTTATGGTTCATACTTTAGCTTGTGAATGAATTGTTACTTGATCATGAGAAGTTTTACGATGTTATATTGCTACTATGATAATGATCATGATGCTTTCATGCCCCTATTTTGTTTTATTGACGGCTCTCTCTCTCTCTCTCTCTCTCTCTCTCTATGCATGTGGTCATGACTATCGAGTTCAACATTCGCTTTAGGACAAGCGAGGCCTAAGCTTGGGGAGTTGATACGTCCATTTTGCATCATGTTTTCCTACTGTTATTTATTATGTTTTGGGTCATTATTTCACTTTATGATGCTATTCTAATGCCTTATCTCTCTTATTTTGCAAGTTTCACATGAAGAGGGAGATTGCCGGCAGCTGGAATTCTGGACCTGAAAAAGCTACATCAGAGATAGATATTCTCCACAGCTCCAAATGACCTGAAATTTACGGAAAATTATTTTGGAATATATAAAAAAATATTGGCGCAAGGAATACCATAAGGGGGCCCACCAGAGAGTGACGAGCTCAGGGGGAACCCCTGGTGAGCTTGTGGCTCCACCAGCAGGCCTCTAGGGCCCATCTTCTCCTATGCAATGCTATGTTCCCTAGAAAAAAAATCAGAAGAAGACTTTCAGAATGAAGTGCCGCTGTCTCGAGGTGGAACCTCGGCAGGAGCACTTTTGCTCTCCAGCAGAGCGATTCCGCCAGGGATACTTCCCTCCGGGAGGGGGAAATCAAAACCATTGACATCACCAACGATCCTCTCATCGTAGGAGGACCAATCTTCATCAACATCTTCACCAGCACCATCTCCTCTCAAACCCTAGTTCATCTCTCGTATTCAATCTTTGTCTCAAAACCTCAGATTGGTACATGTGGGTTGCTAGTAGTGTTGATTACATCTTGTAGTTGATGCTAGTTGGTTTATTTGGTGGAAGATTAAATGTTACATCCTTAAGCATATTCAATACACCTCTGATCTTGAACATGAATATGATTTGTGAGTAATTACTTTTGTTCTTGAGGACATGGGAGAAGTATTGTTATAACTTATAAGTAATCATGTGAAGTTGGTATTCGTTTGATATTTTGACGATATATATGTTGTTCTTCCTTTAGTGGTGTCATGTGAAAAAAATGTCGACTACATTACACTTCACCATACTTGGGCCAAAGGGAAGGCATTGGGGATTAATAAGTAGATGATGGGTTGCGAGAGTGACAGAATCTTAAACCTAGTTTATGCGTTATTTCATAAGCGGCTGATTTGGATCCATATGTTTCATGCTATATTTAGATTTATCTTAGTTCTTCTTTCGTAGTAGCGGATGCATGCGAGGGGGTAATCATAAGAGGGTTTCTTGTTCAAGTAAGAACAACACCCTAGCACCGGTTCAACCACATATCAAATTATCAAAGTAGCGAATGTGAGTCAACTAAACATGATGAACGTGACTAGACGACAGTTCCCATGTGTCCTTGAGAACGCTTTGCTTACTAGTATAAGAGAAATTTCTAGGTTGTCCTTTGCTATAAAAAGGATTGGGCCACTTTCCTGCACCTTGGTTATGATACGTCTCCAACGTATCTATAATTTTTATTGTTCTATGTTGTTATATTATCATTCTTGGATGTTTTATATTCATTTTATAGCAACTTTATATCATTTTTTGGGACTAACCTATTGACATAGTGCCCAGTGCCAGTTGCTATTTTTTTGCTCGTTTTTACTTCGCAGAATATCAGTACCAAACGAATTCCAAATGCCACGAAACTTTTTGGAGATTTTTTCTGCCCAGATGACAACTTGGGAGCCAAGGAAGTACCAGAGGGGAGGCCCGTGGGGCCCACAAGACACCAGGGCACGCTAGAGGCCCCTGGCGCGCCCAGGTGGGTGGTGGAGCCCACAGAGGTCCTTTCCACCGCCTCTCAGCTCTATAAATATCCAAATATTTCAGAAACCCCAAGGGAGTCTACGAAAAACAATTCCAGCCACCGCAAGTTCCAAAACCACGAGATCCAATCTAGAGCCCTATTCTGGCACCTTGCCGGAGGGGAACACGATCACAGAGGGGTTAATCATCCTCATTGGTGATCCTCCGATGATGCGTTTGTAGTTTACCATAGACCTACGGGTCCGTAGGCAGTAGCTAGATGGCTTTTTCTCTCTTTTTGATTCTCAATACAATGTTCTCCTCGATGTTCTTGGAGATCTATTTGATGTAATGACTTTTTGCGATGTGTTTGTTGGGATGCGATGAATTGTGAGTTATGATCAGTTCTATCTATGAATATTATTTGCGTCTTCTTTGATCTCTTATATCCATGATTATTATAGCCTCATATTTCTTCTCCGAAACTTTTGTTTGGTTTGTCCAACTAGATTGATTTTTCTTGCAATGGGAAGAGGTGCTTTGTGATGGGTTCGATCTTGCGGTGTTCTCACCCAGTGAGAGAAGGGGTAGCGAGGCATGCATGTATCGTTGCTATTAAGGATAAAAAGATGGGGTCTATTCCTACATGAATATATCTTGTCTACATCATGTCATCGTTCTTATTGCATTACACCGTTTCTCCATGAACTTAATACACTATATGCATGCTGGATAGTGGTCGATGCGTGGAGTAATAGTAGTAGATGCAGGCAGGAGTCGGTCTACTAATTTTGGATGTGATGCCTATATACATGTTCATTGCCTTGGATATTGTCATAATTATTTGCTCTTCTATCAATTGCCCAATAGTAATTTGTTTACCCACCGGATGCTATTTTCTCGAGAGAAGCCACTAGTGAAATCTACGGCCCCCGGGTCTATTTTCTACCATATTGTTTTCAGATCTATTTTTCCAAAAACCCAAAAATACCTTGCTGCACTTTTTCTTTCTTTATTTTATTTTGTGTTTTCGCTACATCTATTTATCCAATCTCATACAATTTAATCTATCTCAATACCGAGGAGGGATTGACAACCCCTCTTACGCGTTGGGTTGCAAATATTTGTTATTTGTGTGCAGGTACCATTTACATAGTGTTGCTTGGTTCTCCTACTGGATTGATAACCTTGGTTTCATAACCAAGGGAAATACTTACCGTTGATGTGCTGCATCATCCTCTCCTCTTCAGGGAAATACCAACGCAGATACAAGAAATCAGGTTACTATTGTTACTTGTTACGAATTACCTTGCTACCAAAATATTGGTTGCCGCTACTTTCAGTACTTGCAGAAAATACCTTGCTGAAAACCGCTTATCATTTCCTTATGCTCCTCGTTGGGTTAGATACTCTTACTTATCGAAAGGGCTGCGATTGATCCCCTATACTTATGGGTCATCACCAGGCGGTCAGATGGCCACACTTGGTTCAGAATATTCAGCCAAGCAGAAAATTTGTACTTCATAGGAGCCCATGGTTGCCATATTAGGTGGTCCCAACCACAACAAGTCCGCCAAAAAAGTCACATCATATGTCACCATAGTAGAATGGATACCGGAAGGTGTCCACTTCCAAGCCTAAGAATCCGGGCCCGGGAGGAGGTGGGGGACAATCTTGGGCCAGATCCGAATGAACTGCATAATTGCCGCAACTGACAAGCGGCCCTGCATGTCCATCATCTAGGAGGAGTTGGGGGGCTCCTTGGGGGTGCATCGTGTGAGAGCGTGGGTTTATAGCAGCCACAAGGTTAGGACTAGTTGTGGATTGCTGGCGCCGTCCACCCAAAGATCCTGCTAGAACAAGATGGACACCCGTCGTGCAGCTCAAGGCAAAACGAGGCACGAAAGATAGCCAACCCATCGTTAGTGGTCGACATCTCGACGGAAGACCAAGGAGGCCATCAGAGATTTTGGTGGCCCTTGACCACTTGGTGCGAAGGGCATCATTGTGTGCTTGGAGGTTATGCAATCCAAGGCTAGCATACCTCGTTGGACTGCACCCATTCTCTCATGCGACCAAGCGCTAGCCCCGTTTAACGCAATTGGAAACTACCCAAACAAAACCACACAAAATCTTGTCGGCAGTGCGAAGGACCCACAATGGTAGATCAAGATCCAACATGTGATAAAGTCCCATCACCGTGATCACCGCATTCAGGAGGATGATGCAATCGTTGAGAGGGATCAACACCGTCCTCCAACTCGATAGTTGGTTAGGAAACTTCTCCACCACCGATGATAGGTTGCCCTTCTGAAGTTTAAAATGAGATAATGGGAGCCCAAGGTATTCAATGTGGAATTATTGGTTGGCGCAAGAGAACTTCTCGGTTTGAGCTTCTAAATCCAGATCGTTGCGTCTAATGGGAACAGTTGCACTCTTCGCTATTCACTGGCACGCGTGCCTCGAAGATCTTCCGCGGAAGGGCGCCACATCATCGGTAATGAGGGATGTCTTGTGTTTCATGACCCACTATGAGAGAGGAAGGAGAATTTGGTTGTGGTCAAGCTATGTGAACAAATCATCAAGGACGTCAATGACCAGGAGGAAGAGCATTGTCGATACAGGATCGCCGAGACTACAGGCATGTGCGATCTGTTGGGGAACGTTGCATGGAAAACAAAAAAAATCTATGCACACGCAAGATCTATCCATGGAGATGCATAGCTACGAGAGGGGGAGAGCATCTACATACCCTTGTAGATCGCTAAGCGGAAGCGTTTATCACGCGGTTGATGTAGTCGTACTCTTCGCGATCCCATCACGATCCAACCGATCTAGTACCGAACGGGCGTCACCTCCGAGTTTAGCACACGTGCGGCTCGATGACGTCTCCTCCTTCTTGATATAGCAAGCAGGAGAGGAGAAGTAGATGGGATCACAACCAACACGACGACGTGGTGGTGATGGTGGTGGTGCGGCACCGACAGCGCTTCGCTAAGCGTCGCCGGAACGAGACGGTGGAACTACGGAGTAACGGGAGAGAGAGAGGGGCGCCAAGGGCTTGGTGTATCCTCTTGGGGCGCCCCTCCCCTCTATATATAGGTGGAGGGGCGTGGGGAACAGCCCCTCCAAACCTTAGGGCGCAGCCAAGGGGGGAGAGGACTTGGACTCCAAGTCCAATCCTATTCCTACTAGGACTCCTTCATTTTTTGCCTTCCCTAGCCACATGGGCTTTTGAGGAATTGGTGCGCCTAGCCCAATAAGACCAGGGAACCTCCCCGCAAACCATGCTAGCCCTTGGGTCGTGGTGGACCCACTTGTGGACTTCCGGACCCCTCTGGAATCCTTCGGAACCTTTTGGAAGCTTCCCGGTACAATACCGAAAAAACTGCACCTTTTTTCGGAACCCACAATATGACTTCCCATATATAAATCTTTACCTCTCGACCATTCCAAGAATCCTCGTGATGTCCGGGATCTCATCCGGGACTCTGAACAACATTGGGTTACCACTCATCAAATATCCCAATACTACTCTAGCGTCAACGAACGTTAAGCGTGCGACCCTGCGGGTTCGGGAATTATGTAGTCATGACTGAGACACCTCTCCGGTCAATAACCAATAGCGGGACCTGGATGCCCATATTGATTCCTACATATTCCACGAAGATCTTTTATCGGTTGAACCTTTATGACAACATACGTAATTCCCTTTGTCTGTCGGTATGTTACTTGCCCGAGATTCGATCGTCGGTATCTCTATACCTAGTTCAATCTCATTACCGGCAAGTCTCTTTACTCATTCCGTAATAAATCATCTTGGACCTAATTCCTTAGTCACTTTGCTTGCAAGCTTCTTGTGATATCTATTACCGAGAGGGCCTAGAGATACCTCTCCGATACACAGAGTGACAAATCCCAATCTCGATTCACGCCAACTCAATAGACACCTTTGGACATACCTGTAGAGCATCTTTATGATCACCCAGTTACGTTATGACGTTTGATAGAACACAAGGTATTCCTCCATTATCCGGGAGTTGCATGATCTCATGGTCGAAGGAACATGTATTTGACATTAAGAAAGAAGTAGCAATAAACTGAACGATCATATGCTAAGCTAACAGATGGGTCTTGTCCATCACATCATTCTCCTAATGATTTGATCTCGTTATCAAATGACAACTCATGTCTATGGTTAGGAAACCTTAACTATCTTTGATCAACGAGCTAGTCTAGTAGAGGCTCACTAGGGACACAGTATTTGTTTATGTATCCACACATGTATTTTAGTTTCCGGTGAATACAATTCTAGCATGAATAATATACCTTTATCATGATTAAGGAAATATAATAATAATCATTTTATTATTGCCTCTAGGGCATATTTGCATCTGTCTCCCACTTGCACTAGAGTCAATAATCTAGTTCACATCGTCATGTGATTAACACCCATAGTTTACATCGCCATGTGACTAACACCCAAAGAGTTTACTAGAGTCAATAATCTAGTTCACATCGCCATGTGATTAACACCCAAATATTTTACTAGAGTGTGATCATGTTTTGCGTGTGAGAGAGGTTTTAGTCAACGGGTCAGCAACATTCAGATCCGTGAGTACTTTGCAAATGTCTATATCTACAATGCTTTGCATAGAGCTACTCTAGCTAACTGTTCCCACGTTCAATACGTATCCAGATTGAGACTCAGAGTCATCTAGATCAGTGTTAAAGCTTGCATCAACGTAACCCTTTACGACGAACCCTTTATCACCTCCATAACCGAGAAACATTTCCTCAGACATCTTTAGGTACCTAAGGATAATATTGACCGCTATCCAGTGATCCACTCCTGGATCACTATTGTACCCCCTTGCCAAACTCATGGCAAGGCACACAACTGGTCTGGTACACAGCATGACATACTTTATAGAACCTATGGCTGAGGCATAGGGAATGACTTTCATTCTCTCTCTATGTTCTTCCGTGGTTGGGCTTTGAGTCTTACTCAACTTCACACCTTGCAACACAGTCAAGAACCCTTTCTTTGACTGATCCATTTTGAACTTCTTCAAAACTTTTGCCAAGGTATGTGCTTTGTGAAAGTCCTATTAAGCGTCTCGATATATCCCTATAGATCTTGATGCCCAATATGTAAGTAGCTTCACCGAGGTTTTTCATTGAAAAATTCTTATTCAAGTATCCGTTTATGCCATCCATAAATTCTATATAATTTCCAATCAACAATATGTCATTCACATATAATATCAGAAATGCTACAGAGCTCCCACTCACTTTCTTGTAAATACAGGCTTCACCGTAAGTCTATATAAAACCATATGCTTTGATCACCTCATCGAAGCGTATATTCCAACTCCGAGATGCTTGCACCAGTCCATAGATGGATCGCTAGAGCTTGCACACTTTGTTAGCACCTTTAGGATCGACAAAACCTTCTGGTTGCATAATATACAACTCTTCTTTAAGAAATTCGTTAAGGAATGCAGTTTTGACGTCCATTTGCCAGATTTCATAAAATGCAGCATCGCTACAGGTGAGAAAGCCTCATCATAGTCAACCCTTTGTCGAAAACCTTTCGCGACAAGTCGAGCTTTGTAGACAGTGATATTACCATCAGCGTATGTCTTCCTCTTGAAGATCCATTTATTTCCAATGGTCTGCCGATCACCGGGCAAGTCCACCAAAGTCCACACTATGTTCTCATACATGGATCCTATCTCAGATTTCATGGCCTCAAGCCATTTGTCGGAATCTGGGCTCATTATAGCTTCTTCATAGTTCGTAGGTTCGCCGTTGTCTGACAACATGACTTCCAGGACAGGATTACGACTCTGGTGCGGAACATGTTCTGGTTGACTTATGAAGTTTAGTAGTAACTTGATCTGAAGTTTTCATGATCATCATCATTAGCTTCCTCTATAGTTGGTGTAGGCATCATGGAAACATTTTTCCCTGGTGAGCTACTTTCCAATTTGAGAGATGGTACAACTACCTCATCAAGTTCTACTTTCCTCCCACTCACTTCTTTCGAGAGAAACTCCATCTCTAGAAAGGACCCATTCTCGGCAACAAAGATCTTGCCTTCGGATCTGTGGTAGAAGGTGTACCCAATAGTTTCCTTAGGATATCTTATGAAGATGCACCTCTCCGATTTGGGTTCGAGCTTATCAGGTTGAAGCCTTTTGACATAAGCGTCGCATCCCCAAACTTTAAGAAACGACAGCTTTAGGTTTCTTGCCAAACCATAGTTCATACGGTGTCATCTCAGCGGATTTAGACGATGCCCTATTTAACGTGAATGCGGCTGTCCCTAATGCATAACCCCAAAATGATAAAGGCAAATCGGTAAGAGACATCATAGGATGAACCATATCTAATAAAGTACGGTTAGGACGTTCGGACACACCATTACGCTGTGGTGTTCTAGGTGGTGTGAGTTGTGAAACAATTCCACATTGTTCTAAATGAAGGGCAAACTCGTAACTCTAATATTCACCACCATGATCAGATCGTAGAAACTTTATTTTCTTGTTATGATGATTCTCTACTTCACTCTGAAACTCTTTGAACTTTTCAAATGTTTTAGATTTGTGTTTCATTAAGTAGATATACCCATATCTACTCAAATCATCTGTAAAGGTTAGAAAATGACGATACCCGCCGCGTGCCTCAACACTCATCGGACCGCATACATCGGTATGTTCCAATAAGTCATTAGCTCGCCCCATTGTTCCGGAGAACGGAGTTTTAGTCATCTTGCCCATGAGGCATGGTGCGCAAGTATCAAATGATTCATAATCAAGTGATTCCAAAAGTCCATCCGTATGGAGTTTCTTCATGCGCTTTACGCCAATATGACCTAAACGGCAGTGCCACAAGTATGTTGCACTATCATTATCAACTTTGCATCTTTTGGCATCAATATTATGAATATATGTATCACTACGATCGAGATTCAATAAACCATTCACATTGGGTGTATGACCATAGAAGGTTTTATTCATGTAAACAGAATAACAATTATTCTCTGACTTAAATGAATAACCATATTGCAATAAACACGATCTAATCTTATTCATGCTCAACGCAAACACCAAATAACATTTATTCAGGTTCAACACTAATCCCGAAGGTAGATGGAGTGTGCGATGGCGATCATATCAATCTTGGAAACACTTCCAACACACATCGTCACCTCGCCCTTAACTAGTCTTTGTTTATTCTGCAACTCCTGTTTCGAGTTACTAATCTTAGCAACTGAACCGGTATCAAATACCCAGGGGCTACTATGAGCACGAGTAAGGTACACATCAATAACATGTATATCAAATATACCTTTGTTTACTTTGCCATCCTTCTTATCCGCTAAGTATTTGGGGCATTTCCACTTCCAATGACCATTTCCCTTGCAGTAGAAGCACTCAGTTTTAGGATTGGGTCTAGCTTTCGGCTTCTTCACGGGAGCGGCAGCTTGCTTGCCATTCTTCTTGAAGTTCCCTTTCTTTCCCTTGCCCTTTTTCTTGAAACTAGTGGTTTTGTTAACCATCAACAATTTATGCTTGATGCGGCTTGAACTACGTCGGTATTTCCCCAAAGAGGAAGGGATGATGCAGCACAGCAACGGTAGGTATTTCCCTCAGTGATGAGACCAACGTTATCGAACCAGAAGGAGAACCACACAACACTACGTGAACAACACCTGCACACAAATAACAAATACTCGCAACCCGGCGTATTAAAGGGGTTGTCAATCCCTTTCGGGCAACGGCGCCAGAAATTGGCAAGTAGACGAGATAAAAATATGATAGATTGGATAAATAGATCGCGAATAAATGCAAAATAAAATAAAGTGCAGCAAGGTATTTTTGGTTTTTTTGAAATATAGATATGAAAATAAAAGCAAATAAAAATAGATCGCGAAGGCAAATATAATAAAGAAGAGACCCGGGGGCCATAGATTTCACTAGTGGCTTCTCTCGAGAAAAATAGCAAACGGTGGGTAAACGAATTACTGTTGGGCAATTGATAGAACTTCAAATAATCATGACGATATCCAGGCAATGATCATTATATAGGCATCACGTCCAAGATTAGTAGACCGACTCCTGACTGCATCTACTACTATTACTCCACACATCGACCGCTATCCAGCATGCATCTAGTGTATTAAGTTCATGGAAAAACAGAGTAATGCAATAAGAACGATGACATGATGTAGACAAGATCTATTTATGTAGAAATAGACCCGATCTTGTTATCCTTAATAGCAACGATACATACGTGTCGTTTCCCCTTCTGTCACTGGGATCAAGAACCTTAAGATCGAACCCATCACAAAGCACCTCTTCCCATTTCAAGATAAATAGATCAAGTTGGCCAAACAAAACCCAAATATCGGAGAAGAAATGCGAGGCTATAAGCAATCATGCATATAAGAGATCAAAGAAGACTCAAATAACTTTCATGGATAAAAACATAGATCTGATCATAAACTCAAAGTTCATCGGATCCCAACAAACACACCGCAAAAAAGAGCTACATCATATGGATCTCCAAGAGAACATTGTATTGAGAATCGAAAGAGATAGAAGAAGCCATCTAGCTACTAACTACGGACCCGTAGGTCTACAATGAACTACTCACACATCATCGAAGAGGCACCAATGGGCATGATGAACCCCTCCGTGATGGTGTCTAGATTGGATCTGGTGGTTCTGGAACTTGCGGTGGCTGGAATTGATTTTCGTCGACTCCCCTAGTGTTTTTGGAATATTGGGGTATTTATAGAGCAAAGAGGCGGTGCGGGAGGCCACTGAGGTGGGCACAACCCACCAGGGCGCGCCTGGGCCTCCAAGCGCGCCCGGGTGTCTTGTGCTCACCTCGGGCTCCCACTTTGGTACTTCTTTGGCCCACTGGATGTCTACTGGTCCAAAGAATCCACCAAAAGTTTCACTGGATTTGGACTCCGTTTGGTATTGATTTCATGCGATGTAAAAAACATGCAGAAAACAGCAACTGGCACTGGGCACTATGTCAATAGGTTAGTACCAAAAAATGATATAAAATGATTGTAAAACATCCAAGAATGATAATATAACAGCATGGAACAATAAAAAATTATAGATACGTTGGAGACGTATCAGCATCCCCAAGCTTAATTCCTGCTCGTCCTCGAGTAGGTAAATGATAAAAACAGATTTTTTTTTTGTGGAATGCTGCCTAACATGTTCATCACCTATTCTTTTCTTTGTAGCATGGACATTTAGAATTTTAAGTGATTCAAAGCAATAGTCTAGTTTTGACATGAGGACTTTAATACTCAAGTATATCAACAAGCAACCATGTCTTTCAAAATATCAACACTAAAGCAAGTTATCCCTAGCCCATTATGCCCAATCATTGATCCATTCATGAAACACACTCGCATATTAGCTACACCCAATGCTCAAGTACGATCATAGTGCCCTTTAGTTGGTGCTTTATAAGAGAAGATGGAGACTCAAGTAAAAAAATTGCATAAAGTAAAAGAAAGGCCCTTCGCGGAGGGAAGTAGGGATTTGTAGAGGTGCCAGAGCTCAAAGCGAAAAAGATAGATAAAAACATTTTGGGAGGCATGCTTTTTCTGTCAACGAAAATGATCGAGTAGTTCCCAAAACTTTCCATGCGAGATATATCATAGGCGGTTCCCAAACAGAAAATAAAGTTTATTCCTTTTTCCACCATACTTTCACTTTCCATGGCTAACCGTATCCACGGGTGCCTTACATACCAACACTTACCAAGGAATTTATTATTTGACAACATAAAGTAAATTCATTTTTCATTTCGAGACTGGGCATCCCTAATACCTTTGTCGTACTCTCGTGCAATGACAAGTGAATAAACACTCATCGTGAGAATAACACATCTATCATGGAAATATATTAGCCACCCCCTACCGTTTCATGAACGGTACGAGCACACAAAAGAGAAGTTTATTTTGAAAATTAGAGATGGCACATACAAATTTGCTTAGAACGGCACGGAAATACCGCACAGAGGTAGGTATGGTGGACTCATATGGCAAAACTGGTTTAAAGGATTTTGGATGCACAAGTAGTGATCATACTTAGTGCAAAATGAAGGCTAGCAAAAGATTGAGAAGCAACCAACCAAGAAACGAAAAATCTCATAAGCGAGCATTGAACATAATTAACACTGAATAAGGCACCACAAGTAGGATGTAATTTCATTGCATAACTATTGACTTTCGTGCTTGCATAGGGAATCACAAACCTTAACACCAATATTCTTACTAAGGGAAAGTAGTGGCTGCACCCACCTTCAGTGCACCCATGGTGCACCCATGCAAGAAAACATAGGAAAACACTTTAATTTTTTTTTGAAACTTTGTGTGAATGATGATCAACAAATGTTATGGGAGCTTGCAAAGTTTGGTGGCCAGATAACATCCGACGAGCTCTGTATAAAAAACACAAAATTACAAAATCTGCTCAAACAGTGAACTCACATTTTGACTAATTTTCAGTAATTTTGTCTTTTTTGTACAGAGCTCGTCGAATGTTATTTGGCCACTAAACTTTGCAAGTGCCCATAACATTTGTTGATAATCATTCCCACAAAGTTTCAGAGTTTTTTGAAATATTTTGCTATGTTTTCTCCCGTGGGTGCACCGAGATGGGGTACAGAAAAACCACACTCTTCTTACTAAAGCATAATTACTCATCAACATGATTCACATATCATTACATCATATCTCAAAACTATTACAAAGAATCAAGTTTATTTTGTCAAATGATCTTCATGAAAGTTTTTATTATATCCTCCTTGGATATCTATCACTTTGGGACTAGTTTCATATGTTGCTTTTTTTAATAAGCTCAAACAAATATAAGTGAAGATCATGAGCATAATATTTCTTTCTCTCAAATAAATCTAAGTGAAGCAAGATAGAATTTCTTAAAAAAATTACTAACACCCAAATAAATCTAAGTGAAGTATGAGAGCATTTCTTCAAAAATAACAAAGCACACCGTGCTAAAAAAGATATAAGTGAAGCACTAGAGCAATTCCATAGCTCATAAAGATTTAAGTGAAGCATAGAGAGAAATTCTAACAAGTCATAGCATAATTTTGGCTCTCTCAAATAGGTGTGTCCAGCAAGGATTCAAGACTTAAAATCAAAACAAGCAAAGACTCATATCATACAAGACGCTCCAAGCAAAACTCATAATATGTGACGAACAAAAATATAGCTCCGAGTAAAATACCGATGGTCCTTAGAAGAAAGCGGGGATGCCACTCGGGCACCCCCAAACTTAGTTTCTTGCTTCTCTTTGGATAATATCTTGGGATTCCATGGGGCTCTTCTTACTCCTTATTCCTTCATCAATCGTAATATCATCCAAAACTTGAAAACTTCAATCACACAAAACTCAACAAAACCTTCGTGACATCCGTTAGTATAAGAAAGCAAATCACTACTATAAGTACTGTTGCAAATCCATTCATATTTTATTTTTGCATTATATCTATTGTATTCCAACTTTTCTATGGCAAAAACTCTTCAAAGAAAACCATAGAATTATCAAAACAAGCACACAACACAAAGAAAACATAATCTGTCAAAAACTGAACAGTTTGTAGCAATCAGGGAACTTCGTATACTTCTGTAACTCCAAAAATTCTGAAAAATTAGGACAACGTGGGCAATTTGTATATCACTCTTGTGTAAAAAATTCAGAGCAAAAGAACATTCCTGTGATATATGGAAATTATTTTTCTGAGCGCAAAAGTTTCTGTTTTTCAACAAGATCAAATCAACTATCACCCAACATGATACCAAAGGCTTTGCTTGGCACAAACACTAATTAAAACACAAAAAACACAATCATAACAGAGGCATAATTGTGCAAACACTCAAGAACAGAAAGAAAAAGACAAAAATAAATTTTATTCATTGGGTTGCCTCCCAACAAGCGCTATCGTTTTATGCCCCTAACTAGGCATAAGACTTCATTGATGCTCACATGAAAGATATGAATTGCAGCACAAAGAGAGCATCATAAAACATGTGACAAACACACTTAAGTCTAACATACTTCCTATGCATAGCCATTTCATAGAAAAACAAATTATCAAGACAAGAAAACCTAGCATATGCAAGGAAGAGGAATAAAACATTGACGGTCTCAACATAACGAGAGGTAATTTAGTACCATGAAAATTTCCACAACCATATTTTCCTTTCTCGTAATAATTACATGTGGGATCATATTCAAATTCAATAATATAGCTATCACATAACATATTCTCTACATGATCCACATGCATGCAAAGTTGACACTCTTCCAAAATAGTGGGATCATCAAATAAAGTCATAACCTCTCCAAGCCAACTTTTAATATTATCGCAAACATATTCATCATGAGGCTTAAATAAATTTTCAAGATCATAAGAAGAATTACCTCAATCATGATCATTGCAATAAGTAGTGGACAATCAACATTAACATCCCCAAGCTTGGGGTTTTGCATATTATTAGCACAATTGACATTAATAGAATTTATAATAACACCATTGCAATCATGCTTTTAATTCAAGGAGCTACCATGAATCACTTCATAAATTTCCTCTTTTAGCACTTCATCACAATTTTCAGATTCACGAATTTCAAGTAAAACTTCATAGAGATAATCAAGTGCACTCAAATCACTAGCAACTGGTTCAACATAATTAGATCTCTTAAAAAGATTAGCTAGTGGATGAGGATCCATATCAATAGAATTTTAGCAAGCGAAGATGCAAGCAAATATAAGACACATGGTCACACAAGCAAACAACGGATCTGACAAGAAAAAGGCGAGCGAAAAAGAGGGCAATTAAAACGGCAAATTTGTGGGGGAGAGGAAAACGAGAGGCAAATGGCAAATAATGTAAATTGCAAGGAGATGAGATTTGTGATTAGGAACCTGGTAGATGTTGATGATATCTCCCCGGCAACGGTGCCAGAAATTCCTTTTGATGCGGCTTGAACTACGTTGGTATTTCCCCAAAGAGGAAGGGATGATGCAGCACATCAACGGTAGGTATTTCCCTCAGTGATGAGACCAAGGTTATCGAAACAGTAGGGGAACCACGCAACACTACATGAACAACACCTGCACACAAGTAACAAATACTCGCAACCCGACGTATTAAAGGGGTTGTCAACCCCTTTCGGGCAACGGCGCCAGAAATTGGCAAGTAGACGGGATAAAAATATGATAGATTGGATAAATAGATCGCGAATAAATGCATAATAAAATAAAGTGCAGCAAGGTATTTTTGGGTTTTTGGAAATATATATCTGAAAATAAAAGCAAATAAAAATAGATTGCGAAGGCAAATATAATAAAGAAAAGACCCCGGGGTCGTAGATTTCACTAGTGGCTTCTCTCGAGAAAAATAGCAAACGATGGGTAAACGAATTACTGTTGGGAAATTAATAGAACTTCAAATAATCATGACGATATCTAGGCAATGATCATTATATAGGCATCACGTCCAAGATTAGTAGACCGACTCCTGCCTGCATCTACTACTATTACTCCACACATCGACCGCTATCCAGCATGCATCTAGTGTATTAAGTTCATGGAAAAACGGAGTAATGCAATAAGAACGATGACATGATGTAGACAAGATCTATTTATGTAGAAATAGACCCCATCTTGTTATCCTTAATAGCAACAATACATACATGTCGTTTCCCCTTCTGTCACTGGGATCAAGCACCGTAAGATCGAACCCATCACAAAGCACCTCTTCCCATTGCAAGATAAATAGATCAAGTTGGCCAAACAAAACCCAAATATCGGAGAAGAAATGCGAGGATATAAGCAATCATGCATATAAGAGATCAAAGAAGACTCAAATAACTTTCATGGATAAAAACATAGATCTGATCATAAACTCAAAGTTCATCGGATCCCAACAAACACACCGCAAAAAAGAGTTACATCATATGGATCTCCAAGAGACCATTGTATTGAGAATCAAAAGAGATAGAGGAAGCCATCTAGCTACTAACTACGGACCCGTAGGTCTACAATGAACTACTCACGCATCATCGGAGAGGCACCAATGGGCATGATGAACCCCTCCGTGATGGTGTCTAGATTGGATCTGGTGGTTCTGGAACTTGCGGTGGCTGGAATTGATTTTCGTCGACTCCCCTAGGGTTTCTGGAATATTGGGGTATTTATAGAGCAAAGAGGCAGTGCGTGAGGCCACTGAGGTGGGCACAACCCACCAGGGCGCGCCTGGGCCTCCAGGCGCGCCCGGGTGTCTTGTGCTCACCTCGGGCTCCCTCTTCGGTACTTCTTTGTCCCACTGGATGTCTTGTGGTCCAAAAAAATCCACAAAAAGTTTATCTGCGTTTGGACTTCGTTTGGTATTGATTTCCTGCGATGTAAAAAACATGTAGGAAACAGCAACTGGCACTGGGCACTATGTCAATAGGTTAGTACCAAAAAATGATATAAAATGATTGTAAAACATCCAAGAATGATAATATAACAACATGGAACAATAAAAAATTATAGATACGTTGGAGACGTATCAATGCTCCTTCTTGATTTCTACCTCCGCTGATTTCAGCATCGCGAAGAGCTCGGGAATCATTTTCATCATCCCTTGCATATTATAGTTCATCACGAAGCTCTAGTAGCTTGGTGATAGTGACTGGAGAATGCTGTCAATCACTATCTTATCTGGAAGATTAACTCCCACTTGATTCAAGCGATTGTAGTACCCAAACATTCTGAGCACATGCTCATTGGTTGAGTTATTCTCCTCCATCTTATAGGCAAAGTACTTGGGAGAGGTCTCATACCTCTCAACACTGGCATGAGCCTGAAATACCAATTTCAGCTCTTGGAACATCTCATATGTTCCATGGCGTTCAAAACGTCTTTGGAGCCCCGATTCTAAGCCGTAAAGCATGGCGCACTAAACTATCAAGTAGTCAACAGATCGAGCTTTGCCTAACTTTCATAACGTCTGCATCAGCTCGTGCAACAGGTCTGTCACATAGCGGTGCATCAAGGAGATAATTCTTCTGTGCAGCAATGAGGATAATCCTCAGATAACGGACCGCAGTCCGCATTATTGCTACCATCAACTTTCAACTTAGTTTTCTCTAGGAACGTATCAAAAAACAGGGACGCTACATCGCGAGCTATTGAACTACAACATACTTTGCAAAGACATTTTGACTATGTTCATGATAAATCTTAGTTCAATTAATCAATTACAAATGAACTCCCACTTAAATCAACATCCCTCAAGTTGTGTAAGTGATACATGATCCAAATCAACTAACCCATGTCCGATCATCACGTGAGATGGGGTAGTCATCAATGGTGAACATCTTCATGTTGATCACATCTACTATATGACTCATGTTCGACCTTTCGGTCTCCAGTGTTCCAAGACCATGTCTGTACATGCTAGGCTCGTCAAGTTTAACCCAAGTATTCCGCGTATGTAAATCTGGCTTACACCCGTTGTATGTGAACGTAGAGTCTATCACACCCGATCATCACGAGGTGCTTCGAAACGACGAACTTTAGCAATGGTGCATACTCGGGGAGAACACTTTTATCTTCAAATTTAGTGAAGGGATCATCTTATAATGCTAACGTCGTTCCAAGCAAAATAAGATGCATAAAGGATAAACATCACATGCAATCAAAATATGTGACAGGATATGGCCATCATCATCTTGTGCTTTTGATCTCCATCTTCAAAGCATCGTCATGATCTCCATCGTCACCGGCTCGACACCTTGATCTCCATCGTTGCGTCGGGGTCATCTCGCCAACTATTACTTCTACAACTATTGCTAACGCATAGCGATAAAGTAAAACAATTACATGGCGCTTGCATTTCATACAATAATTAGGAGACAACCTAAGGCTCCCGCCGGTTGTCGATATTATAAAACATGATCATCTCATACAACAACGTATATCTCATCACGTCTTGACCATATCACATCACAACATACCCTGCAAAAACAAGTTAGACATCCTCTACTTTGTTGTTGCAAGTTTTACGTGGATGCTACGGGAAACTAGCAAGAACCGTTCTTACCTACGCAAAACCACAACGGTGATTATCAAGTTTGCTGTTTTAATCTTCTTCAAGGACCGTCCGTAGTCAAATTAGATTCAACTAAAGTCGGAGAAACAGACACCCGCCAGCCACCTTTATGCAAAACAAGTTGCATGTCAGTCGGTGGAACCGGTCTCATGTACGTGGACATGTAAGGTTGGTCCGGGCCGCTTCATCCCACAATGCCGCCGAATCAAAATAAGACATTGGTGGTAAGCAGTATGACCATCACCGCCCACAACTCCTTTGTGTTCTACTCGTGCATATCATCTACACATAGACCTGGCTCATGATGCCACTGTTGGGGAACATTGCATGGAAAACAAAAAAATTCTACGCACACGCAATATCTATCCATGGATATGCATAGCTACGAGAGGGGGAGAGCATCTACATACCCTTGTAGATCGCTAAGTGGAAGCGTTTATCACGCGGTTGATGTAGTCGTACTCTTCGTGATCCCATCACGATTCAACCGATCTAGTACCAAACGGATGGCACCTCAGAGTTTAGCACACGTGCGGCTCGATGACGTCTCCTCCTTCTTGATCCAGCAAGTGGGAGAGGAGAAGTAGATGGGATCACAACCAACACGACGGTGTGGTGGTGATGGTGGTGGTGGAGCACCGACAGCGCTTCGCTAAGCGTCGCCGGGACGAGGCGGTGGAACTACGGAGTAACGGGAGAGAGAGGGGCGCCAAGGGCTTGATGTATCCGCTTGGGGCGCCCCCTCCTCTCTATATATAGGTGGAGGGGCGTGGGGAACAGCCCCTCCAAACCCTAGGGCGCAGCCAAGGGGGGAGAGGACTTGGTCTCCAAGTCCAATCCTATTCCTATTAGGACTCCTTCCTTTTTTCCCATCCCTAGCCACATGGGCTTTTGAGGAATTGGTGCACCTAGCCCAATAAGGCCAGGGAACCTCCCCGCAGCCCATGCTAGCCCTTGGGTCATGGTGTACCCACTTGTGGACTTCCGGACCCCTCCGGAATCCTCCAGAACCTTCTGGAAGCTTCCCGGTACAATACCGAAAGAAGTGCACCTTTTTCTGGAACCCAAAATATGACTTCCCATATATAAATCTTTACCTCTCGACCATTCCGAGACTCCTCGTGATGTCCGGGATCTCATCCGGGACTCCGAACGACATTGGGGTACCACTCATCAAATATCCCAATACTACTCTAGCGTCAACGAACGTTAAGCGTGCGACCCTGCGGGTTCGGGAATTATGTAGTCATGACTGAGACACCTCTCCGGTCAATAACCAATAGCGGGACCTGGATGCCCATATTGATTCCTACATATTCCACGAAGATCTTTTATCGGTTGAACCTTTATGACAACATACGTAATTCCCTTTGTTTGTCGGTATGTTACTTGCCTGAGATTCGATCGTCGGTATCTCTATACCTAGTTCAATCTCGTTACCGGCAAGTCTCTTTACTCGTTCCGTAATACATCATCTTGCAACTAACTCCTTAGTCACTTTGCTTGCAAGCTTCTTGTGATGTGTATTACCGAGAGGGCCCAGAGATACCTCTCCGATACACGGAGTGACAAATCCCAATCTCGATTCACGCCAACTCAACAGACACCTTCGGAGATACCTGTAGAGCATCTTTATGATCACCCAGTTACGTTGTGACGTTTGATAGCACATAAGGTATTCCTCCGGTATCCGGGAGTTGCATGATCTCATGGTCGAAGGAACATGTATTTGACATTAAGAAAGCAGTAGCAATAAACTGAACGATCAAATGCTAAGCTAACGGATGGATCTTGTCCATCACATCATTCTCCTAATGATGTGATCCCGTTATCAAATGACAACTCATGTCTATGGTTAGGAAACCTTAACCATCTTTGATCAACGAGCTAGTCTAGTAGAGGCTCACTAGGGACACAGTAATTGTTTATGTATCCACACATGTATTTTAGTTTCCGGTGAATACAATTCTAGCATGAATAATAAACCTTTATCATGATTATGGAAATATAATAATAACCATTTTATTATGCCTCTTGGGCATATTTCCATCACGATCGGGTCCGATGGGCTTCCATTATCAACACTCGAGAAGAGGTGGTACGCAGTAGCATGTGATCAAGTTAGTCCATCTAACCCTCGATGGAGAAGGATAACCAAGAGGAAGGGCTAGGCAACGGAATCAAATGCCCTCGAAATATTGAGTTTAAGGAGGAGGGAAGGGATCTGCTTCTGATGTGGCAGTTTCACCATCTACTGGACCAGAGAGCAGTTATCCTGGGGCGAGTGACCCTTCGTAAACGCGACTTGGTTGATGGATATAGGGCCATCTCCAGAATTTTGAGGCCCCGATGCGAAATGTAAAATGAGGCCCAATAATTAGAATATTAGATAACACAAGCATATCTTCGTTTCGTTATATAGCTTCAAAATGCATGTTATTTCTTACAATATTTAGTAATACAAATAATAATGTTAAAATAGTAGTAATGTTAAAGTGCTCCTCATGTTACAGTGAAAAGCATCATCTTTCTTGTACTTTGAAATGAAATTCTCAATTTCATGTTCATAATTAATCTTCTCCAAGGTGGAAAAGCTAATATTATCAATAGTTGAATCAACTTGCGCATGTTCTTGTCGCTACTAACATTGAATTATACAACCTAACGTCTTCTCAAAAAACTATACAACCTAACCCATTAAGGCCATGACCCTTAAGAAACATTATTAGACCCATGACTCCATGAGCCTAGTAAGAACGCTTCAATACTATGGTGCGCCGCCTGAGAGGGAGTTGGAGCGGTACCAGGTGGGGTGCGTCCCTTTCCCTTTCTTATCTGTACTAATGTACACACACATTTTTATTTGCATTTTCAGATCTGTGTAACACAGTTGTATGAATTTAACTTGGTGCAACTAACTAATAGTTGTTGCACTCACAATTTATTTTTTTGGTATCTTGTACAAATTTAGCATGGAATCATCAATACCTAAGCAAAATATGCAGGCATACAAAGGTAGTTCCCATCAAACAAACCACTACAATATATGCTGGCATACAAAGATATTTCCCCATCAAACAAAACACTACAATATGGCGCACTTCCAGCTCTCGGCCTCCTTTTCTGTCTCTCCAGCACCGCGCGCCAAGAGGACAACAATGAAGATGCCACATATTTCTTCTCCTCGTCCTTATCCTCGGCCCCACACTCTGAGAGAAGAGGACGAAGGCACATACTGCTCAACCTCGTCCATGTCTCCGGCGCAGCGCGCCACGGTGCGAGGACGATGCCATATGATACATACCCGATCCAGAAGGTGTATTTGCAGTAGGGTGCCCTGAAAGCAGGAACTGACGGTGTCGCCGCCGCAGCAGCTAGAACATTCTTAGCAGCCTGTGACACAAACACAAATAAAAATCTAGCCAGACAGATAATATATTTGGTATTAAACAACGGTGACAGCAATCGCCACCCGTAAATTAAGTGGCTCAAAACTGCCAACCCCACCCATGTATGAAGCGTCGTCGATCCGAAACGCAGTGCCTTAACTAATGAATACCATAAGGAAAGCATTTGGCATTATTACTCGTGAAAACAAGAAAAATAATTTGCCATTATAATTCGTGAAAATATTTCTATACTATGAAAGGGCTAGCATTTTCATAAAACAAAACTGGTTCTGAAATTCCTATGATGACATGTACATAAATAGGTGTAAAATTAGCAGTTTAATATATTCTAGCAAACAGCTAGCTCTCTTAAGTCAACAACAGGCAAAGATTACTACCATGACAATGTAACTATGTTGAGCTACTTCAATTACATCGGAGAATCCAGCACGTAAAGCTTCAGGAATCTGTAAAAAAACTAATAATGAAAACTTTGAGAGTTATGATATTTATATTAGCTGATAGGAATAAACACAATAACAATATGCAGGAGCACAAAACTAAGATGCAGTTGAGTATACCTGCAAAGATTAGAAATATCATCAACATAAGCCAAGTAAATAAGGGTTTAGAAGGGAAGTAAACAAATAAAGCCGTATGGGTTACCTTTTAGTCAGTCTCTGAATTAACAAACGACACCCTTTCACCCAAGACAAGATCAATGATTAGCTACGTAGGTACTCAGCTAGTTCGTTGTGTCTGTTTATTAATTTACAGTCAAAGCCAATTGATCATTCCACTTATGAGATAGAACAAATAATTAGCTAAATAGCTATCGTACCAAAACCTATGTATGCACCAGCAGAAGCACCGAACTCTACCTCATCACCTCGAGTGTCTCGGCGCTCGACTTGAATGACCATGAAAACCATTGTATGGATCGTGCACCTATTTGAATGATCCATCTAGATTAGATACATCAGTGATCTAGTTATAAGGTGGTAGAAAGAATGATCTTCTGCAGAGAAGGCATATGTTCTTCACAATCAATGTACTAATGGCGAAAACAATGTATTAACAGAGAAAGATAATCTGATACTGCAACTATGATAATTAAGATTCTACATTACATCAAATATCAGTTAGTTCATTATTCAACACCCAGTACAGGAGTAAGAAAACTATAGACCTATTAAACATGATATTGCAATTTTTCCTTAGAGATGGAACTTAAAATCTTATAAAATGACTTCGATATGCAGTCTTAATCTCTATATAATATCCGATTACAACGATATAATCATGAAGAACAGTGGCTTTTAGGGCACATATTTTGATCATTCCAGCGGTAGTATGAGAAGAAAATAATCCTTAAGAAGAACCCAGTACCAATATTAGAAGTATATTGGTATCACACGCATGCAGAAAAACTCAGTCTAACCGTGATTATGCTACAATAAGTGAATAACCACCACTCATTTTCATTTTCCCAATATTCTAGTAGGACACTATTTGTAGTTCATCACGATTTAAAAAAAAATAAGTAAAGCAAACTCTGTGTAATAAACTATCAATTAAAGACATGTATACCAGTGGGAGACAGACAAGTAAAACAAGTTTTTACAAGAGAAAATAGCACTTACGTCTGGTCTTTTCATATGGTCCTGCTTCAGAACTGGTAAAATTAGTGTTGCATCCATTATCTCAGCAATTGCAACAGCATTACATATCTGCAAAAGCACCAAAGATTGGAAATGAACAAATGGGTCTACATTGCTGAAACTCAGCATCATCTTAGGAGAATAATTACCATTGCGCGCTGCTCAAGCAATTGGCATGATACTCTTAGGCAGGCACGTAAACACATATTAAACTTCAGAGTTATCATAAATTTATTAGGTTCACCCTGATTATGCTTAAATAGTAACCGGCCTCATAGGAAAAAAATCTTAGGTATCAAGAGGAGGATAGCAGCAGATTGCACCATATCTGTGCCTAAGCAGAAAAAACTATTAGACCATCAGAACAAATATTATTCAGCAATCACTGAAATTAAGGAGAGGAAGGATGAGAAAAACAGAAGTGCATACATACAGCTATATGTTGGTAAAACAAACATACGACAGGCGGGCTAGCAAAATTTGGTTATATATGATAATCATCAAGTCTTCACAATTGACGATCGCTACTAACATGTGGTTCAGTACCCTCAGTATGTGCTTATAAATTGTCGTGATTCAGCAACACTTTTTGTAATAATGTGAGAATTTTTTGTTTTCCAGAGTTTGAATTACTAATTGGAAGCACCCTCTCCACATGTCATACCTTGTAAATCCCTAGCAGAAAAAGTCTCGCCGGCTGTGTATGCTGTTGCAGGAAAACTACGGCCCAACATCACACACTGAACTGATGATTGCTGTTAAATCGATGTGTTAATAGAACCTACTCTTGATAGAACTACAGAAGTAACCTAAAGAGAACTACAGAAGTAAATATCTCTGACTATTTACTTCAACGGAACTACAGAAGTAACCTGAGTATTTACTCTAACAGAACTACGGAAGTAACCTAAAGAGAAATGATTTTCAGAAAGCATTTTTTTCTATAGTGATATGTTTCAGCAGTCTTCTGCGGCCATACATAAGTGTTATGAGGTATGTCTAAAATGCCTTCGGCCCTACACGCATACTATGAATGAATATTTGTCCATCCTACTAATATCTTGAACAAACAAATTGAAAGAATTAAGTAAATCGTCGAGCATCACCTGGCTCGGAGCACTCAGCTAATCTACAATAAGTTCAGAAATGAATATCCTTGGCAAAGGTCCATATATACGAGTTCTGGTGTATACATCATTGTTGGGAAGGGAAAACCATAATGCTCTTAGTTTTTTCTGCTGGAAACCTTAGTTCTTCACGAGACTTGTAACCAAAACCAGTAAAAAATATATTAGCAATTGAGTTTATACCATAACCATCAACCTGCAGTTATAACAGACAGGAAATTATCATCACAATAATCGACATCACACAACTGTGCATTATTTAACACAGTGCTTGTAGCAAGCCAACTAAATTTTAAACCGTAGCCACATCGTTAAATAGTATGCATTGCCATTTCTCACAAGTATCAAAATCTATGAATACCATTATGGCGTTCCAATAGGTACTAATGTTTCAGTTCTAAATTATCCACAAAAAGATTCTAGCAAAAAATCATAGGACAATCTATAAGAAGCAGAAGAGTCTTTCTTGTAAGCGCATGTTAAGCTCGTAAGGTCATACCGATCGCCCTGGCTTTCACACCTCTCAGACGCTTCACTTGCATGCACATGTACTCAACACTTCCACTGGAAGTGGCCTTCCTATCCTCCTTGTAATTTCAAATCTCGGGTATGATGATTCTGTCCGCCAGCATGCCACATTCTTCGATTTCCACCAAACAATTCACTGCAGCCTTGTAGACCTCTTCACCCCATTCAACATGTAGCTCTAACAGATCGACATCAATCTCGTAATCACACAAGTAGTAGTAAAATCTCAGAAATTATCATCCCCACCAAATGACGAGGAACGCAGGCTGACTATAAAAAACTTGAGGTTCAGTCAAGATAGTGCAGAAGTACCTTAGGGATATTGGTGTTGCAGAGACGGTGAAGCTTTGCAATATTGTTGTTTCTGCAAACCTCCTTCACAAAAACGGGCGGATGAAAAGCCTGTGTACAAAGAAGCGTTCGTGTTGGGCCAACACGGGGATGCAGAGAGGATAGCCTTCGGAAATGAAAGAACAAACCGATAGGCCAAAAGACTAAGGGGACTGAGAGGAACACTGAATATGGCTGAAGAAATAACACTGAGTATGACTAAATAATTTACACTGAATATGACATATGACTGAACAAATAACACTGAATATGACTGAAGAAAAATTGATAAACTGAAGAAATAACACTGGATATGACTGAAGATAAATTGATAAACTGAAGAAATAAATAACACTGAGTAACAGAGAAAACTTCCACACTTCCCTGTGAGCTGCAGAGTTCGAAAAATAAAGAGCCACACGAAGCTATTCTCACCTGATTGCTTGGTTGCTCACATTCACAATTCCAAATCCCTTATCCCAAATCCATTTGATTGCTAGTAGGGGTACTGCACAAAGGCAGCATCCATCTCCAGTGATTGTTAAATCCATCCCCCCAGATCCATTCGTCATGCTAGTTCATAATGCCAAATAAATTGCAGCACACATCAAGCCCTACGATCTGCAAGAACCTTACAAAATCAATAAGTTCAGGGATGGGGGCAAGATCTTAACATAAAACGATCAAAGAATCTGCCACACGTCGCTTCAAGCCAGGGTCTCATCTACATCTAGATGCGGGTATGGGAAGAGAGTGAGGGCAGGGAGAGGAGGAAGGTAGTACCTGTGTGTGAAGGAGAGGCTGGCCTCAGTGGCGCCCGCGGTGGCAAGGACGACGATGGTGGTGAGGCACCCTGCACGGCTGCACCACACTATCCTCCAGCCAGGCTCCTCCTCCGGCGGGGCCTTGACGTCCTCTGGCTGCCGTCGTCCCGGTCGAGCTCCGCCTCCGGCGACTTCTTCGCCGCAAGTCCTCAAGTAGAGGGAGAGACGATGCACGGGATAGATGGCTGCGTGTTCCCCTGCTCTTTTCCTCTGGCGACAGCGGCGCTGGCTTGGAGACGTGGTGATGGAGGGTGGCGGCGGCTGTGCGAGGGAGGAAAAGGTGGGGGAGAGAAAGAGGGGGAAGTGGAGTCGGTCGCTAGCCGGTTTAGGGTTTCACCTCTATTTTCTTTTTCTGCTTCTCTCGTTCGGTAAACTCGACACAGTAAAACCGCCAGGTGTACACGCCCAACGAGCGCCCATGCCGCGACTGTTAAAGTGTTTAATGAGCCCGGGAAGGCGAGGCGCGATAGGGAATCCAATTTGGCGCGTAGGTCACCAGTTAGCACCTGAGCGTGTACCACCCCCACCCCGCGCTGCCGCTACATACACTTTAGGCTGGCCCATTAGCTCTTTCCGGTTTCCTATTTTTTGGGATTTTTTTCTTTCATTTTTTCTGCTTTTTTCATTTTCGCCTTTTTTCTTTTTCCATATTCACGAGCATTTTTCTGAATTTTTGAAAATCGCGAACATTGTTTGCAAATTCGTGAACATTTATAAAATCATGAAGTATTTTTGGATTCATGAATATTTTGAAGAAATCCTGAAAAACATCCAAACTCATGAACAATGTTTACAAATTCGTGATTTTTTTCCAATCATGAACAATTTTTTGAATTAGCGAACATTTTTTTTGCAAATTCACAAACATGTTTATAATTGTGCACATTTTCTTATGAAACTCATGAATATTTTTTTAATCGGTGAATTTTTTTCTGAATCGAGAAACAACTGTTGAAATCGGGGAGCACTTTTTGAAATTCACAAATAGTTTTGACAAACTTTTTCTGAATCAGCGACCATTTTTTGAATTGACGAGCCTTTTTTGTAATTTAAAAACATTTTTTGTATTTGTGAATATTTTAAAACAATGATGAACATTTTTGAATTCATAGACATTTTTAAAATTCATGAATATTTTTTAATACAAAAATATTTTCTTAAAAATCCAAAATCATGGACATATTTTATCTTCTGAAATTCTATTTAGAAATCATGAACTTTTTGGAATATACAAATATATTTTAGAAACACGAACATTTTTTGAATGCGCAAACATTTTATGATTTCTTGAATGTTTTTTAAAATTCACAATTATTTTTTAAATTTTGAAGTTTTTTGAAATTAAAATTATTTATGGGATAGAAAAGCAAAACAAAAATAAAAAAGGATAAAAACATGCACCCGCATGTGGTCCAGCCCAAAAGGGCACGTGGGGAAGCGGGTGCGTACTAGCTCATTCGCCAGTGCATAGCATGCCAAATAGGGGCTCTCTTTCGCGAGTAGTTTAGCCAGGAGCTTGGGAAGGCTATGCACCAAACTGATAGGCCAGAAATCTGAAATATCTGTAGTAGCGTCTTTTTTCTTCAATAGCACTAGGAACGCCTGGTTGAGGTGGTGCATCAAGCTCCCAACCAGACAAAAACGTTGGTTGATGGCATCGAGGATATCACCTTTGACCGTTTGCTAGCAAAAATTGGTTGGAACTAAGATGATTTGACTATTTGTTTTTCAAATCCCTAGGACAATCCGTGTGTGCTGCAACAAATAATCCATTAAATTAGCTCGTGATATACCTGTATTTATTTATGCCATTGTGTAAATAACTTTTTTTATCAAATCCTGCTCGTGATTTATCTTAGATTTTGATGAGAAGTTTGGTAAAAAAGAATTGAAGTAGAATTAGTGCATAAGAGAAGTAAATGAAGGTGATTGAATGTCATTTAATCGAGGTGATTGATTATCATACGGGGAAGATTGGATGAAGGGGTGGTGGAAAGAATGAACCTTGCATTCTTTTGTAAAGTCGTAGAGAAGAGATAGAGATAATATCTGTCGCCCATCAAGGACCTACATTAAAAGGCCCACTAAAGGAGATTAAGCAGCCCAGTAGTGTTTATGGTGGAGGCCAAGCCCAAATATTAAGAATAGAGGCCTGAGGGAAGCTCGGGAAGGGCCCGAGACCGAGAAGCAAGGGGACGAAGCGCCCGACATCGCCGGAGATGGCGCGCAGGAGGGGCGTCGCCGCGGCGGTGGCGGCGGCCGCGACCTCCCCAGCCCTCGTGGCGGCCGTCTCCTTGATGGCGCTAGTGTACTACTACACGGTGTTCGTCTTGCTGGACCACTGGCTCGGCCTCGGCACGACGGCCGGCGCCGCCCACGCGGCCGCCTTCTCCCTCCTCCTCGCCGCCTGCTTCTTCTCCTTCCTCTGCGCCGCGGCCGCCGATCCCGGATCCGTGCCCTCTGCCTTCTCCCCCGACGCCGAGGACCCGCAGGGACAGGTCCCAGATCTCTCTCGCCTTCTCCTTAGTCCTCCTGTTAGATTTCCTTGGAATTTAGGTTCTTGATTCAATTGCAGCGTCTCCAAGTTTAAATAGACGTAGAATTTTCTGTAGTGAATTCAACCTGACACCTAGTTCATATCACAGTAGATCAGCTATCTGTGGATCGATCACGTTGAGCTAAATGTGAATCCATTGGGTTTTTTCTCTTCTTGATTTCATCTATTCTTAGAGCTGCTAGTAGTTGTTGCTACAAATAAAGTTTAGGAGCACACAATAACTGAATATTGGAGAGCTCCCTGATAAAGCTTTGATATTTGGTCACAACAGGGACTGAAATCAAGGTATTGTGACAAGTGTTGCATCCACAAGCCTGCCCGAACCCACCATTGTAAGGTCTGCAAAAGGTGTATTCTGAAAATGGTAGGTGTGGCTATCTATGTTCATTCTGTTAGTTGTGGAATGAAGTTGTGCTGAAAATGCCCGGGTATGGTTTTAATGTCAGGATCACCACTGTGTTTGGATTAACAACTGTGTGGGCTATACAAATTACAAAGCCTTTATCATCTGCGTCCTGAATGCAACCATTGGGTCCCTTTATTCGTCGGTAAGTTACTACATTGAACAAAAGTTGGCACATTTTCAACAAACATTTCTCATGGCCGTGTCAAAGTATATTGCAGGTGATATTTGTATGTGATCTTCTTAGAACGGAGCATGACTTTAGTATTCATTATGTGAAGATTATCCATGTAAGTGAGCTGACCATTGTTTTGAATTACAAGCTCACTATATAGTCAGCAATCACTTCCCGTTACCTTCAATATTAGTTAGCATGACATTATCCATTGGCAAGATATTTTCATTTATCTCTATATATTGGCATTATTATGCCTAATGTCAGAAATATTTGGCTTTTTGCTCATGAAGGCCAGAGAACATTTCCGTCCAGTTGTATCTTTATGATGATATACACTAGTCAAACCCAAGGGTTGATTAGGGTACTAACAGTCATTGGAACCATCACGCTAGTCTTGTGCTGGAAGTCTAGTCTGCACCGATATGGATACACATACCAGTACTGGGCCAATTCAGAGGCATTTCTGAAAAATGCCCATACGGAGATACGTTTTGACTTTAAAAAATAATAATGATAAATACTCCTTCTGTAAAGAAATATAAGAGCATTTAGATCACTAAAGTAGTGATTTGAATGCTCTTATATTTCTTTACAGAGGGAATAGTTGTTTACTGGGAACAGCAGATTAGCTTGATGTTTTGCTCTTTTCCTATAGCAAAGGTGCATATTACATAGAAATAGCATGCAAAATAACACCAAAATGGAGAGGTTTGCAGCTTGCAGGTAGGAGAGCTGCCATTAGATAGGAATCTGTAGGAGAGAGGGGAGGGAAGAGGAGAGGGAGCACCAGAGCATACCTTGATGCGAGCCGAGCAGTCCACCATCGGCTTGCCGCCGGTGACCTACTGCTCGACCCTGAGAGGGGGAGGATGCAGGGAGCATGTCCGCGAGCTGCTCCTGAGCCTGAGAGGGGGAGGGGCGGAGCCCACCACCGGCGAGCTACTGCTCGACCGTGAGAGGGGGAGCATGCAGGGAGAATGCTCGTGAACTGCTCCTGGAGCCTGGGAGGGGGAGGAGGTAAGGACCACCACCGGCTTGCCACCGGTAAGATGCTGGCCTGCTGCTGGATCCTCAGATGGAGAGGATGTGAGGAGTACACCACCATCTCGCCGCCAGTGAGCTGCTGGTGGAGCTTGAGAGGGGGAGAGGCGAGTAGCCCACCGCCAGCTTGTCGCTGTTTATTGGAGTTGCTGCTAGCCCGTTGCTGTTGCAGTTGTTGCGTGAGAGGTCAGGAGGAATGAGGACAGGAGCATTACACATGCTCACCGCTGGCTCGCCGCCACCGGCGGGTAGGCATCCGTCTAGGTCAGGAGGATGGGAGGGGTTGCGCCGCACAGGGGTATTAGGATAGCTAGGTTGAGACATACACTGGGTTGAGCCATATTGGGCAAGTATCTGGGAGGTATCCCCACGTGTCAGGAATTGAAATCTTTTCTTATTGCTTGAAACACCGATGCTTGACCGATACATATCGACCGCGTATCAGGGATGAAATCCGTATCTGGTACAGGTAGCCGATACGGATGCACCAGGCCCAGCATGTATTGGTGTTTTTTTAGCTGGAGGTTACGCTGTCAGGGTCCAAATGGAAATGATTACAATATCCTTGGCTATATTATATGAGAGAGTGATTTTGTAATGGATTTTAACTCAACTGAAACTGATCATTAACCATGGAAAATAACAGAAGGACTCTGGTAACTTAGTTGCAGGACAGATGGAAGAATCTTAACTTGAGCTTTTTGGCTTTCGGAACTCTTCAATTCTGGTCTAGCAAGAGCATTACCATTAAAATTAAACAACATGATTGTATCACCAGTACAAATATGCTAGTTATTGTAAACCATTCAAATGACAGAGTTGTATAAGTAAGATGAACTTGTATGATTCTTTAACTGAGCTGTAACATCGCGAACAAACATGTGCCACATTTGTTCTCTATTTTAGTTTGCATCAATTTATTCTGTTTATTGTTTGGCTTCATACTGTAAGGACCAAATAATGATCTATCATAAAAATGCAGATCTTGGCTGGTGTTGTCTTATTCTCCTTGTCCTTGACAATAGGTTCTTTGTTATGCTGGCATATCTATCTCATATGTCATAACATGACAACAATAGAGGTAAGTTACTGTTCCAGATGTGCATTCATCTCATAATGACTTGGTGGCTTTACCATTGTTTGATAATTTACTGCCACCTTATCATCAGTATCGAGAGGCAGTTAGAGCGAAGTGGCTTGCAAAAAAGAGTGGACAGAAGTACCGCCATCGGTTTGATCAAGGCATGAGGAAGAATATTCAAATGGTACGGCTATATATATGCAGCACCAACAACAAAAACACAATCAGACTTTTAATTCATCATCGAATTTTCAGTTTCTAAGCCTTTGAATCTGGTGCTGAAAATTTAGCATGGTGTACAGAGTTCAATTTCATTCACCATTTCATATGTTGGTGCCCTAGGTATCTGAACCTTTGACTTATTTGTACAGATCATGGGCCCAAATGTTTTCTGCTGGCTTTGCCCCACTGCGACAGGACATCTTAAGGATGGCACCGAGTTCCAGAATACGAACAACTGATCAGAGACGAAGAACAGCGTTGCTGCATAAACACAACATGTAGATGTGCGGATTTATCTGCTGACCAGATTGATCATTTTCTGCCATAGCATTGTTGTCACCCAGGCAGAGGTGAAGAGCTCGGGAAGTTTCACAATCTTGTAAATCATGTAAACCTCACCTCAAATTATATGTGTGTGTATGCTGTAAAGTAGTTTGAGTTTTGAGTACTGTTGTGTACCAGAATGTAACCAGAATGTGTGCAAAAGGGAATGGAAATTGGAAGTGTGGAAGAAACGCAGCAAGCTTTGTCTGATTTTCTTGATTTTGTTATTCTGATGACCCCACCTGCAGTGATGCATCTTGGCAGCTATAAAAAAAGACTAAGTGTATGGTGAAATGATGATCAGTTGTTTGTTTTGCAGTAACATTTTACTGTAATATCCAAGATGAGGATTTATGGCCTGATACACTCATTCAAAATTCAGTTAAGCATGCATATTTCCTGGCATGTTTATGCCCAGAAACTGTGGCCTTTTACTGCAGTATTATTGTTCTCATTTATGCATGGGCGTCAAGATTCCCTCAACAGATGATCAAACAACAAAACACCAGCCTCCGTGGTTTCCATGGAGCGTTGATCAGCAGCTGATAACAAGAACAGAGAGCATCTACCTATTCTTGAAACGAAGTGCATAAAACTTGGAGAAGAGAGCTTCAGGTTATGCACTTCTTTACATCATTGATGAGTGGATAATCTTGACCGACATCCCTGAACTTTTTCTCTTTACCACAAAAACCTTCTTCGGTCGTGGGAGTGGCGACGGACACACGATTGATCTTCTTCAATTCTTGCCAGCATAAAATGGATCGTACTGATATCAGGATACCTCATCTGTGTTCTTCTTGGCTGCTTCTTGCAAAGCTGCCTTCACAGTCTAAACAAGTATGGCCCCTGTAATCCTGTACCATCAGTCTAAAAAAGGATCACACGTTGGCACATCAGTCTGACTAAACAGGCATGATCCCTGTATAATCAAGTGCAAGTTAGAATTTCAGTTTTTCTTACACAGATGAGTTGGTATAAGCAAATGCAATTGACTATGTCAAAAGAAGAAGCACAGCATAGAATTAGCTAATCTAAGATAGGCTTTGCGGGAGCTTGTTCCCATGATAACATAAGATCAATCATATAGATTAAAAAACAATCATGTAAGTACCTTCCATCAAAGCATCACTTTCTCGCACTTGCACACAATAACCTCAAGCTTCAGAGACCATGGAACAATGACAATGCACAACTGATAAATGTAAACTGAAAAGCTAAGTAACGAACACAGTAGAATATACTTGAAACAAGAGATGATTCAACACAAAATCAAGCATTCCACAGTTCCACGACATATTAAAGGCCATTTTGGCAATGGTTTGAATTGACCGCCCTAGCCTTTTCAGATATGGAATGTAGGTGACTGATCTGAACTCTGCAATGACATCTCCAGTACTATATTGGCAACTACAATTTAGCTTATTTATTATATAACCCCAATACAGCAATGGTACTAAAAATAAGTTGCTTATCAAATGTTTTCCACACATGCCAGAATTACCAACGAACAACACACTGCCCGGACGGAAATGTGCAGGATGTCACTCTACTCTACTGCAAAGACGGGCAATCACGAAAAGAGTGTCCAGAAAGTCTGCACATCTGACAAGCATCAAAACTCGTCCATCCACCATACTCACTGGATCTCTGAGGGCAATCCCTTGGCCGGTGTCCACCGTTGGGACACGAAGTACACCGGAGAAGTATCTGAGGGCTGGCACAGATTAGACTATGGTTGGGATTATTTGGGTCACCATGACCAGCACCGCCACACGTTGGACATCTTCTAAAAGTAATCTGGCTGATGCAGTCCTTCCAGTAATGCCCCGTATCAGAACAGCGGAAACAAACAGGGCCAGCAGGGGTAGTGCAGTTGGCTACAGTGTGCCGAGTACCGCTGCATCGCAAGCAAGGCAATCGAGGACAATCTTTCTTGATATGCCCCGGATCTGAACATTTTTTGCACTTTTTAATTTTTTTGCCGGTGGCTTGGGAACCGCCAGATTGGGCTGCGCCACCTTCCAGAAACACCGCCACCGTGGGAGGGGGTTGGGGCAGTCTGGGGCAGGAGAATGCCTCCCTGGGGGCCGCCAGCTTGGGATGCGGGCAGGTTGCCGCCTCCAGATCCAGAAACAGTGACGCCATGGGAAGGGCTTGGGGAAGTCAAGGGCAGGAGGACACCACCGTGGGGGCCGCCTCCAGGAATGCTGGCTGCGGGCGGCAGCTGGTTGTTGGCGGGCGCAGGCGAGAGAGGGGGAACGCCGCCACGAGAGCTATTTCCAAGAGCGCCGGCTGCGGGCAGCATCTTGCTGGTAGGGGCAGGTCGGAGAGGAGGAACGCCACCCTTGGTGTTGGACCCCGTCACCGTCTTGTTCGGAGCTGAGGAGGGCGGCCGCGGGGGAACGAGACCCCAATTGCTGGCAGGGGCGCCGGACGGGGACATGCTGGCTGAGGCGGGCGGCTGCAAGGGAACGCCTCCCTGGCCTCCAAGAGCGCCGGCGGCAGGCAGCGGATTGACGATTTGGGGGGTGGGGCCAGACGGTGGAGCGCGAGGCGGCCGGTTGCTGCCTGCGGCGGGCGGCGGCGGCTTCTGGACGGCGGTGGGGGCGGGCGGCGGCGGGTTCGGGACGGCGGTGGGGGCGGGCCATGCGGCCGCGGCCGCGGCCGCCGCCGCGACTGCGATTCATGATGGAAACCTAGGATCTCTCTCTTTCGTCGGCGCGGCAGGTATAGGGCCGGCACAGCGGAGTGCGCAATTGAGTAAAATAAAATGTACTACGTGCGCTTGTAGTGTTGGTTGGGTTTTAATTCTTTCAAAATGCACATATATACTTCAGTAAGTAGTAAAAAAAGTTAAGTTGTTCATCTGAGGTTCTAATTCGGTCTGACCGTCGCTGACCCGTTTGCAAAAAATATAAGCGAGTAAGTAATAAATTCTTTTAAATTGTTCATCTGAGGTTCTAATTCCATCTTACCGTCGCTGACTTGCTTGCGGGGTGCTTTGACCAGGGCCACGTTGACACGAGGGCCCAGACGGGAGTTTTCTTGCGGCTATTGGTTGAAATTTATACAAGATGGCCCCTGAAACATTTCTCCTTCTCATTCCAGTCCTTAGGTCTTCTCCCCCACTCTCTTCTTTCTGCTCCCGCTCCATCGCCATGCCTGCCAACGCAAGCTCGTCCGCGGTCAAGCGCCATGGGAAGAAGTCATTCAGTGCATCCCTGCCCCCCTGGCGGTGTCGTCTCCACCGTAGACAGTAGCTCCTTTGGCGCGCCACTACCATCGGGGACACTATCGTTGGTGTCGTGCCTTTGCTGCAGATTTCGATCAACCATCCGGCTAGTGTCTAAATCTAATGCTAATCCTGGAAGGATTTTTCTACAAATACCCCAAACAACGTGTGTTGGAGAACGCAGTAATTTCAAAAAAATTCCTACGATCACGCAAGATCTATCTAGGTGATGCATAGCAACGAGAGGGGAGAGTGTTGTCCACGTACCCTCGTAGACCGAAAGCGGAAGCGTTATGACAACGCGGTTGATGTAGTCGTGCGTCTTCATGATCCTACCGATCCTAGCACCGAAGGTACGGCATCTCCGCGATCTGCACACGTTCAGCTCGGTGACGTCCCACGAACTCTAGATCCAGCTGAGGTTGAGGGAGAGTTTCGTCAGCACGACGGCATGGTGACGGTGATGATGAAGTTACCGGCGCAGGGCTTCGCCTAAGCACTGCAACGATATGACCGAGGTGGAAATCTGTGGAGGGGGCACCGCACACGGCTAAACAATCAACTTGTGTGTCTTTAGGGTGCCCCCCTCCCCCGTATATAAAGGAGGGGAGGAGGGGCCGGCCGGCCCTCATGGTGCGCCCCAAGGGGGGATTCCTACTCCTACTAGGAGTAGGTTTCCCCCCTTTCCTAGTCCTAATAGGAGGGGGAAGGAAGGGGAAGGAAAGGGGGGCCGGCCCCCTTCTCAATTCGGATTGGGCTTGGGGGGGCGCGCCCCCACCTCTTGGCCGCCTCCTCTCCCACTAAAGCCCATGTAGGCCCATATAGCCCTCGGGGGGTTCTGATAACCCCCCGGTACTCCGGTATATGCCCGTACTCATCCGAAACCTTTCCGGTGTCCAAACATAACCTTCCAATATATCAGTCTTCATGTCTCGACCATTTCGAGACTCCTCGTCATGTTCGTGATCACATTCGGGACTCCGAACTACCTTCGGTACATCAAAACACATAAACTCATAATACCGATCGTCATCGAACGTTAAGCGTGCGGACCCTACGGGTTGAGAACTATGTAGACATGACCGAGACTTATCTCCGGTCAATAACCAATAGCCGAACCTGGATGCTCATATTGCTTCCTACATATTCTACGAAGATCTTTATCGGTCAAACCGCATAACAACATACGTTGTTCCCTTTGTCATTGGTATGTTACTTGCCCGAGATTCGATCGTTGGTATCTCAATACGTAGTTCAATCTCGTTACCGGCAAGTCTCTTTACTCGTTCCGTAATGCATCATCCCGTAACTAACTCATTAGTCACATTGCTTGCAAGGCTTATAGTGATGTGCATTACCGAGAGGGCCCAGAGATACCTCTCCGACAATCGGAGCGGCAAATCCTAATCCTGATCTATGCCAACTCAACAAACACCATCGGAGACACATGTAGAGCATCTTTATAATCACCCAATTACGCTGTGATGTTTGATAGCACACTAAGTGTTCCTCCGGTATTCGGGAGTTGCATAATCTCATAGTCATAGGAACATGTATAAGTTATGAAGAAAGCAATAGCAATAAACTAAACGATCATAGTGCTAAGATAACGGATGGGTCAAGTCAATCACATCATTCTCTAATGATGTGATCCCGTTCATCAAATGACAACTCATGTCTATGGTTAGGAAACTTAACCATCTTTGATTAACGAGCTAGTCAAGTAGAGCCATACTAGTGACACTCTGTTTTGTCTACGTATTCACACATGTACTGAGTTTCCGGTTAATACAATTCTAGCATGAATAGTAAACATTTATCATGATATAAGGAAATATAAATAACAACTTTATTATTGCCTCTAGGGCATATTTCCTTCAGTCTCCCACTTGCACTAGAGTCAGTAATCTAGATTACATAGTAATGATTCTAACACCCATGGAGTCTTGGTGCTGATCATGTTTTTGTCGTGAGAGAGGCTTAGTCAACGGGTCTGCAACATTCAAATTTGTATGTATCTTGCAAATCTCTATGTCTCCCTCCTTGACTTGATCACGGATGCAATTGAAGCGTCTCTTCATGTGCTTGGTTCTCTTGTGAAATCTGGATTCCTTTGCCAAGGCAATTGCACCAGTATTGTCACAAAAGATTTTCATTGGACCCGATGCACTAGGTATGACACCTAGATCGGATATGAACTCCTTCATCCAGACTCCTTCATTTGCTGCTTCTGAAGCAGCTATGTACTCCGCTTCACACGTAGATCCCGCCACGACGCTCTGCTTGGAACTGCACCAACTGACAGCTCCACCATTCAATAAAAATACGTATCAGGTTTGTGACTTAGAGTCATCCAGATCAGTGTCAAAGCTTGCATCGACGTAACTGTTTACGACGAGCTCTTTGTCACCTCCATAAACGAGAAACATATCCTTAGTCCTTTTCAGGTATTTCAGGATATTCTTGACCGCTGTCTAGTGATCCACTCCTGGATTACTTTGGTACCTCCCTGCTAAACTAATAGCAAGGCACACATCAGGTCTGGTACACAACATTGCATACATGATAGAACCTATGGCTGAAGCACAGGGAATGACTTTCATTTTCTCTCTATCTCTGCAGTGGTCGGGCATTGAGTCTGACTCAACTTCACACCTTGTAATACAGGCAAGAACCCTTTCTTTGCTTGATCCATTTTGAACTTCTTCAAAACTTTATCAAGGTATGTGCTTTGTGAAATTCCAATTAAGCGTCTTGAGCTATCTCTATAGATCTTGATGCCTAATATATAAGCAGCTTCACCGAGGTCTTTCATTGAAAAATTCTTATTCAAGTATCCTTTTATGCTATTCAGAAATTCAGTATCATTTCCGATCAACAATATGTCATCCACATATAATATCAGAAATGCTACAGAGCTCCCACTCACTTTCTTGTAAATACAGGCTTCTCCAAAAGTCTGTATAAAAGCATATGCTTTGATCACACTATCAAAGTGTATATTCCAACTTCGAGATGCTTGCACCAGTCCATAAATGGATCGTTGGAGCTTACACACTTTGTTAGCACCTTTTGGATCGACAAAACCTTCTGCTTGCATCATATACAACTCTTCTTTAAGATATCCATTAATGAATGCAGTTTTGACATCCATTTGCCAAATTTCATAATCATAAAATGCGGCAATTGCTAACATGATTCGGACGGACTTAAGCATCGCTACGGGTGAGAAGGTCTCATCGTAGTCAACTCTTTGAACTTGTCGAAAACCTTTCGCAACAAGTCGAGCTTTGTAGACAGTAACATTACCGTCAGCGTCAGTCTTCTTCTTGAAGATCCATTTATTCTCTATGGCCTGGCAATCATCGGGCAAGTCAACCAAAGTCCACACTTTGTTCTCATACATGGATCCCATCTCAGATTTCATGGCCTCAAGCCATTTTTGCGGAATCTGGGATCATCATTGCTTCCTCATAGTTCGTAGGTTCGTCATGGTCAAGTAACATGACCTCTAGAACAGGATTACTGTACCACTCGGGTGCGGATCTTACTCTGGTTGACCTACGAGGTTCGGTAGTAACTTGATCAGAAGTTTCATGATCATCATCATTAGCTTCCTCACTAGTTGGTGTAGGAATCACGGGAACTGACTTCTGTGATGTACTACTTTCCAACTCGGGAGAAGGTACAATTACCTCATCAAGTTCTACTTTCCTCCCACTCACTTCTTTCGAGAGAAACTCCTTCTCTAGAAAGGATCCATTCTTAGCAACGAATATCTTGCCTTCGGATCTGTGATAGAAGGTGTACCCAACAATCTCCTTTGGGTATCCTATGAAGACACATTTCTCTGATTTGGGTTCGAGCTCATCAGGTTGAAGCTTTTTCACATAAGCATCGCAGCCCCAAACTTTAAGAAACGACAACTTGGGTTTCTTGCCAAACCACAGTTCATAAGGTGTCGTCTCAATGGATTTAGATGGTGCCCTATTTAACGTGAATGCAACCGTCTCTAAAGCATAACCCCAAAACGATAGTGGTAAATCAGTAAGAGACATCATAGATCGCACCATATCTAGTAAAGTACGATTATGACATTCAGACGCACCATTACGCTGTGGTGTTCCGGGTGGCGTGAGTTGTGAAACTATTCCGCATTGTTTCAAATGAAGACCAAACTCGTAACTCAAATATTCTCCTCCACGATCAGATCATAGAAACTTTATTTTCTTGTTACAATGATTTTCCACTTCACTCTGAAATTCTTTCAACTTTTCAAATGTTTCAGACTTATGTTTCATCAAGTAGATATACCCATATCTGCTCAAATCATCTGTGAAGGTTAGAAAATAATGATACCCGCCGCGGGCATCAACACTCATCGGACAACATACATCAGTATGTATTATTTCCAACAAGTCTGTTGCTCGCTCCATTGTTCCGGAGAACAGAGTCTTAGTCATCTTGCCCATGAGGCATGGTTCGCAAGCATCAAGTGATTCATAATCAAGTGATTCCAAAAGCCCATCAGCATGGAGTTTCTTCATGCGCTTTACACCAATATGATCTAAACGGCAGTGCCACAAATAAGTTGCACTATCATTATTAAACTTATATCTTTTGGCTTCAATACAATGAACATGTGTATCACTATTATCAAGATTTCGTAAAAATAGACCACTCATCAAGGGTGCATGACCATAAAAGATATTACTCATATAAATAGAACAACCATTATTCTCCGATTTAAATGAATAACCGTCTCACATCAAACAAGATCCAGATATAATGTTCATGCTCAACGCTGGCACCAAATAACAATTATTTTAGGTCTAAAACTAATCCCGAAGGTAGATGTAGATGTAGCGTGCGGACGGCGATCACATCGACTTTGGAACCATTTCCCACGCGCATCGTCACCTCGTCCTTAGCCAATCTTCACTTAATCTGTTGCCCCTGTTTTGAGTTGCAAATATTAGCAACAGAACCAGTATCAAATACCCAGGTGCTACTACGAGCATTAGTTAAGTATACATCAATAACATGTATATAAAATATACCTTTCTCTTTGCCATCCTTCTTCTCCGCCAAATACTTGGGGCAGTTCCGCTTCCAGTGACCAGTCTCTTTGCAGTAGAAGCACTCAGTCTCAGGCTTAGGTCCAGACTTGTGCTTCTTCACTTGAGCAGCAACTTGTTTGTCGTTCTTCTTGAAGTTCCCCTTCTTCCCTTTGCCCTTTTTCTTGAAACTGGTGGTCTTTTTAACCATCAACACTTGATGCTCCTTCTTGATTTCTACCTCCGCAGCCTTTAGCATCGCGAAGAGCTCGGGAATTGTCTTATCCATCCCTTTCATATTATTGTTCATCACGAAGCTTTTGTAGCTTGGTGGCAGTGATTGAAGAACTCTGTCAATGACACTATCATCAGGAAGATTAACTCCTAGTTGAGTCAAGTGGTTGTGGTACCCAGACATTCTGAGTATATGTTCACTAACAGAACTATTCTCCTCCATTTTGTAGCTATAGAACTTATTGGAGACTTCATATCTCTCAATCCGGGCATTTGCTTGAAATATTAACTTCAACTTTTGGAACATCTCATATGCTCCATGACGTTCAAAACGTCGTTGAAGTCACGGTTCTAAGCCATAAAGCATGGCACACAGAACTATCGAGTAGTCATCAGCTTTGCTCTGCCAGACGTTCATAACATCTGGCGTTGCTCCTGCAGCGGGTTTGGCACCTAGTGGTGCTTCCAGGACGTAATTCTTCTGTGTAGCAATGAGGATAATCCTCAAGTTATGGAGCCAGTCCGTGTAATTGCTACCATCATCTTTCAACTTAGCTTTCTCTAGGAACGCATTAAAATTCAAGGGAACAACAGCACGGGCCATTTATCTACAACAACATAGACATGCAAAAATACTATCAGGTACTAAGTTCATGATAAATTAAAGTTCAATTAATCATATTACTTAAGAACTCCCACTTAGATAGACATCCCTCTAATCATCTAAGTGATCACGTGATCCATATCAACTAAACCATGTCTGATCATCACGTGAGATGGAGCAGTTTTCAATGGTGAACATCACTATGTTGATCATATCTACTATATGATTCACGCTCGACCTTTCAGTCTTAGTGTTCCGAGGCCATATCTGCATATGTTAGGCTCGTCAAGTTTAACTCGAGTATTCTGCATGTGCAAAACTGGCTTGCACCCGTTGTATGTGAACATAGAGCTTATCACACCCGATCATCACGTGGTGTCTCGGCATGACAAACTGTCGCAACGGTGCATACTCAGGGAGAACACTTATACCTTGAAATTTAGTGAGAGATCATCTTATAATGCTACCGCCGATCTAAGCAAAAAGAGATGCATAAAAGGATAAACATCACATGCAATCAATATAAGTGATATGATATGGCCATCATCAGTGACTTTGATCTCCATCTCCAAAGCTCCGTCATGATCACCATCGTCACCGGCTTGACACCTTGATCTCCATCGAAGCATCGTTCTTGTCTCGCCAACTATTGCTTCTACGACTATCGCTACCGCTTAGTGATAAAGTAAAGCAATTACATGGCGATTGCATTTCATACAATAAAGCAACAACCATATGGCTCCTGCCAGTTGCCGATAACCGTGTTACAAAACATGATCATCTCATACAACAATTTATATAATCACGTCTTGACCATATCACATCACAATATGCCCTGCAAAAACAAGTTAGACGTCCTCTACTTTGTTGTTGCAAGTTTTACGTGGATGCTACGGGCTTAGCAAGAACCGTTCTTACCTCTGCATCAAAACCACAATGATTTTTTGTCAAGTTTGCTGTTTTAACCTTCAACAAGGACTAGGCGTAGTCACACTCGATTCAACTAAGAAACAGACACCCACTAGCCACCTGTGTGCGAAGCACGTCGGTAGAACCAGTCTCGCGTAAGCGTACGCGTAATGTCGGTCTGAGCCACTTCATCCAACAATACCGCCGAATCAAAGTATGACATGCTGGTAAGTAGTATGACTATTATCGCCCACAACTCTTTGTGTTCTACTCGTGCATATAACATCTACGCATAGACCTGGCTCAGATGCCACTGTTGGAGAACGCAGTAATTTCAAAAAATTTCCTACGATCACGCAAGATCTATCTAGATGATGCATAACAAAGAGAGGGGAGAGTGTTGTCCACGTACCCTCGTAGACCGAAAGTGGAAGCGTTATGACAACGCGGTTGATGTAGTCATACGTCTTCACGATCCGACCGATCCTAGCACCAAAGGTACGGCACCTCCGTGATTTGCACACGTTCAGCTCGGTGACGTCCCACAAACTCTAGATCCAGCTGAGGTCGAGCGAGATTTTTGTCAGCACGACGGCGTGGTGACGGTGATGATGAAGTTACCAGCGCAGGGCTTCGCCTAAGCACTGCAACGATATGACCGAGGTGGAAATCTGTGGAGGGGGGCACCGCACACGGCTAAACAATCAACTTGTGTGTCTTTGGGGTGCCCCTCCCCCGTATATAAAGGAGGGGAGGAGGGGCCTGCCGGCCCTCATGGTGCGCCCCAAGGGGGGATTCCTACTCCTACTAGGAGTTGGTTTCCCCACTTTCCTAGTCCTAATAGGAGGCGGAGGAAGGGGAAGATGAGAGGAAGGAAAGGGGGGCCGGCCCCCTTCCCCATTCGGATTGGGCTTGGGGGGGGGGGGCGTGCCCCCACCTCTTGGCCGCCTCCTCTCTCTCCCACTAAAGCCCATGTAGGCCCATATAGCCCCCGGGGAGTTCCGGTAACCCCCCGGTACTCCGGTATATGCCCGAACTCATCCGAAACCTTTCCGGTGTCCAAACATAACCTTCCAATATATCAATCTTCATGTCTCAACCATTTCGAGACTCCTCTCATGTCCGTGATCACATCCGGGACTCCGAACTACCTTCGGTACATCAAAACACATAAACTCATAATACCGATCGTCATCGAACGTTGAGCGTGCAGACCATACGGGTTCGAGAACTATGTAGACATGAACGAGACTTATCTCCGGTCAATAACCAATAGCGGAACCTGGATGCTCATATTGGTTCCCACATATTCTACGAAGATCTTTATCGGTCAAACCGCATAACAACATACGTTGTTCCCTTTGTCATCGGTATGTTACTTGCCCGAGATTCGATCGTCGGTATCTGAATACCTAGTTCAATCTCGTTACTGGCAAGTCTCTTTACTCATTCCGTAATGCATCATCCCGTAACTAACTCATTTGTCACATTGCTTGCAAGGCTTATAGTGATGTGCATTACCGAGAGGGCCCAGAGATACCTCTCCGACAATCGGAGTGACAAATCCTAATCTTGATCTATGCCAACTCAACAAACACCATCGGAGACACCTGTAGAGCATCTTTATAATCACCCAGTTACGTTGTGACGTTTGATAGCACACTAAGTGTTCCTCCGGTATTCGGGAGTTGCATAATCTCATAGTCATAGGAACATGTATAAGTTATGAAGAAAGCAATAGAAATAAACTAAACGATCATAGTGCTAAGCTAACGGATGGGTCAAGTCAATCACATCATTCTCTAATGATGTGATCCCGTTCATCAAATGACAACTCATGTCTATGGTTAGGAAACTTAACCATCTTTGATTAACGAGCTAGTCAAGTAGAGGCATACTAGTGACACTCTGTTTTGTCTATGTATTCACACATGCACTAAGTTTCCGGTTAATACAATTCTAGCATGAATAATAAAAATTTATCATGATATAAGGAAATATAAATAACAACTTTATTATTGCCTCTAGGGCATATTTCCTTCAGCGTGTATGATTCATGTTCTCTTTGATTTTTTGCATGTTGAATTCATTCCTCTACTTCTCATCTGTTAGATTTTCTGCGATAGGTTGATCCCAATCCTTGCCAGCACTACTATTGGCAAAATGGTCCAGATAACTATATGGATTTCTTGATCATGAACGATCACATTACCCCTGCAATTAGCAATGATTATTCAATTGTTGCCAATGCTAGTGAAGAAACAGAGCAGAAAGAAGAGTGTGGACCAAAGAAGCACAACAATATTGACCGTGTGGTGATGGCAGATGTAATGAAAGAAGATGGATGAACTTAATTTTCTCCGTAGGAGTATTTTCATTGCACTAGTGTTCATGACTGCTATCATGGTGTTTGTAGTTTGTAAGAAATGAGAATTCGGTGCTGGTTTGATGTATGCCATGGATGTATGACAAGTACTTTAGTAATGGAAATTAACGAAATGGCAGTAGTGCACTAATTGGTAGAGATTTGTTTGTTCTTTAGAATTTCGGGAGCATTTTGTTTGTTTTCAAGAATTTTGGCAGCATTTTACTTGTTCGGAACTTTGGTAGCATTTTCACCAGGTTCCAATACAAACCATGGACTATCCTAACAAGAGTAGAGCAACATGCCCAACTTTGCTTCTATCCAAAATATGTCGACCTTTAGCTTTTGTCCAAAATATGTCCAAAAAGAAACACTTTTCTTATGTCGATTTCACTTGTTAGCCTTTGTTGGGCCTTTTTCCCCTTACTATTTGTCACTTTCTTCCTTCTCTTCAAACCAAGTGTTGCAGCAGTTTGCATTCTTGGAGGGGGTAGGGCATATTAATAGGTTGCAATGAATTGGCTTGCAGAGGAGCTGGCAATGTAGTCTGTGATCGCCGAGTAGCTATAGCCTACAAAAAAGCATGTCTGACACTTAGTAATTAATAGGAAAGTAACTAATAGGAAACCATACGATGCAAGAAAGTAGTTAACACTAGACTACTCACTTGGTCCTACAGAACTGAATCGTAGTAGAGGAAGCAATATCATAAGTCATTGAAGATGAAACCAAACTGGATGCACTTTTTCCAAGTTGTGGACATGACATTTTCTGCACAATATGCATTGCAATGTAAAAATGCAGAAATGTTAAAAGAATGCATGAGAGCAATGTAAACAGAATATAGAAACTTTAGAACACCTTGCAACTAGTACTTTTACTGGTAGTTTCTTTGTCTGGCTAGGTTCATTTGCACACCGAGGAAGAAAATTTTGAATAGGTTTTGGCTGTGCTTCAGCCATCTCTTCTTCTGGTTGTGCATCAGGTTGTTGTGCTTGTGTTGCATCTTCTATTTCTGCCTATGGTGCATCTTGTGCTGCTGGGCCTCTACAAAGTTTAGGGCATTTTCTTTTGTTGTGCCCTAGTTGGTTGCACACACTATAATACCCAATAATGCCATGTCTGCTCATCCTAGCACCATTATGATCCTCAAGTGGGTTCTTCCTCTCTTTTTTCCCAGGCATGTCAACTTGCTTCTCATATTTGGGTGGTGACATTGGAGCGCCATTTGTTTTTGGCCACACTCTGGGATCACTGCATGACATTATGATTTGACCATAAGCAGCTTTGAATGCCTCAATGTTGTAGCACTTGTTGACCACATCTTCTGGCTTGTTCCTCTCATACCATAGACATGCCACTCCATGTCTACATGGACTTCCAAAGAGTTGTCAGCCCCTACATGAGCACTCCTCCTTCTTTATATTTACATCATATTCTCCAACCATGCCTATGACATGAAAGATGTGGTGTCCATCAAGTAAAGCTGTGCAGTTGTTGGACATGTCAATTTGTGTCCAATTTCTTTCTAATTTTGGACAAATAGAACCACACATCTCCTCAGATTCCACGTTTTTGTTGTAAAACATAGTCATTAACTGGTCTTGGATCTTCTTAAGAGCAATCACTATGGTCATTTCTCTAGCATCAAGTATATATCTATAGTGGCAAGAAATGAAATGCTATAGTTAAGAGAACTGAAATGCTATAGCACTTACTTGTTAAACACTTCACAGTTTTTGTTCAGGAGCAAATCACGCTTCGTGAGTTCATGAAAAAAGGCCTTGCACCACTGCCTTGGGTCAATTGCATCCATGTGGCACCCCGGCTCAGAGCAACCGGTTTACCATGCATTGCCAGCCCAGAGACCATGTCTTCTGGCAACACACAACATCTTGGTACAGAAAAAAATCGCTTTATTGATGCTAGCAGATCAAAGTTTATATTACAACAGGGGGCGAGGCCAAGCGGCACACACGGTGCGGCTGAACAATATGTACATTATTTAGTGAACATAAAGGGGCCTCGATCATAACAACTACGCCACAGCGGAACAACGTCGTAGCAGAAACTCCATAGCACAGGGACACCGATGTGGACACGATCTAAACTCGGACGGCACTCCTTTCCTACGAGACTTTCCTGAAATCTGGCATGACACGCCAGGTCAGTACATTGAATGTACTTGCAAGCTCACAACAAACATAAACATAATGACAAACAATATCATGATAATTAACCAATTATTAACAATGCAACAATATATGCAACATGCAGTGATCCTGCTTTTATGAGAAAAATCCCTCGGACTGGCTTACCAACGGTGATCGCTCTTGGATCACAACCGTACCAACCTTGAGGTCTTAACTCAGTTTACCTCGTGATCTTTCCGGCGATCACAACCACGACCAACACTTGGTCCCGAACATCAAGATGGCCTTCCCACCATCATCAACCGTGCAAAGTTTGTCACTTAGTGTGCAAGATTTATTAAATGTTGACCCATGGTGTGACCTACTTTCGAGCGTGTCCATAACCGTGGACTCGGCTATCGATAGATTAATACACTCTGCAGAGGTAGCTCACTGTACCCACACCACGGAACCCATGGCCTCGCACTCCCATTCGGGTGGACCAACGGCATTCCGACAAAACCCCTCCATTGCCATGACACTCTCCCGGCCACTCCGACTCACTCCCCATCGGGCTAGTCCTGGGTGGCCCCGTGTCTACCAAAGACACCAACGACCACCGTCGTGGCCAAAACATAAACGTCCCACACGGGGACACGGTACCATAATCTCAACAACGGGCACACAAGGTTATGTCTGCTTACCGGGCCAGGGTACCGCACGCCCATAACCTTCCCTCGTTGGATGCACCGACCAGAGGCATGACAACAGACCGAATAAAGGCCTTCCCATAAAGGCAAATGTGGTTGCACTGGGAAAAACTCAATTCAGTGGCACCATGACCTGGTCAATGATATATTCAAGTTGAGTTATTATCAGGTTCAACTTAAAGTGAAAATAACCGGTGTCATAGTATGCTAGAAATTCAACACGAACATATGCATCACAGTTTAACGGAAATGACTGAGTCAACTATATTCATACTAAGCATAAACCTCAACAACTCATGACACTTCTCTGGTTAGGATTAAACCTCACTTTAAACAGAATCTTTTCTAGCAAATTTTACCATTTTTACTCATGCAAGAAAATAACTCCAACTAATTATTTATATTCATAACCATATTACTTCCTTCATAACAAAGATTAGTTTTAGTTTCTTAACCAACTTAGTTAGCTTTAAACTTTCTGTAAACCAAGCATATTAACTTAAACAAGCAACTAACAGAATGTAAATAACATGATAGTGATTTAAATGCATGGATTGAATAATTCATTCAAGTAGGAAAATCACAACTATTGTAATGGCACCATGAAAATGTTGCTGTGGCTTGCCTTAGTGCAGATGAGGTTCACAAGCCTCCTGGTGATCCTCAAGACAAGCCTCACTCTCTGAAAATAATTTTAAACACAAGAAGAAAATATCAAGAACCCTTCTGAAATTCACCAGAAAATCTAGACAGCAAAGAAAAAATCTCATTTTTGGTGAGCTGCTAGATTTCTTTACAAAGAACACAATGCAAAAAGAATCAATTCATTTGGACTAATGGTTAAAGAGTTTTGGCTGTTTGAAACTCTCTGGAATAATATGAATTTGAATTTAAATAAAAACAGACTGGGGGATGACGTCGAAGGCGTAAAGCCTCGGGGCGCCACCACTCATACCGTTTCGCGCGCGTACTGAGTGGCTGACTAGCGGGCCCCGCTAGTCAGGTGAGGGGGAGAGGGAGAAGGAAACAAAGGACGGCGCGGCTTCACCGGAGCACACGCCGGCGACGAGGGCTTCTTGGCCAATACAAGAGTGAGGGATCGAGAGAGGAGACGGAGGCGCACCTGCCCGTACCCGTAGAGTAGCTAGGGGTGGTCGAACGGTGTCAGAATCAACCTCTCCAGTGGAGGCAGAGAGCGGAGGTCGCCGGAGACGAAGACGACGGCGAACAGAGGCGACTCCAGGGGCTCCAACCAGGCGGAACAGCACCACCGACGAGCGGCGGAGGCCCAGGAAGGGTTGCCCAGGCCTGGGAGGGACTGGAACCACGGAGACGACCTGAGAGGATCGCCGGCGAGCTCGAGCTCGGGGACGGCGGCCCGCGGCCTGCCCGGCCGGGCTACGGCTTCTACAAGATCGTGGAGTGTGTGGGAGTGGTGGATGGTGCTCGAGGAGGCTGGGGAGGGCTCTATTTATAGCCGAGCGTCGAGGGTGGATCGGGCTCCGCCAGTGGACACCTGGACACGGCGCCCGGTGATGAACGGCGTCAGTGAGAGGGGGAGAAGGTGACACTACTCACGCGGGAACTGTGGGCGAGCGGGGACGAGCACATGAGCGAGGGGAAGGCGACGAGCACAGTGCGCCGTGCACTGTTGCGTTGGCCGGACCGCGCCCGTGCTCTCTACAGCGAGCTCTGGCGTCGGCGAGCGCCAGGGTGGAGTTAAGGGGGTTTGGATGAGGATTGTGGCGAAGTTTGGCACGCTTAGGCAGTCGGGGAAGCGAGCACGTGCGCAACAGAGCGCTCGGCGGCACTCAGAGCGCGGCGACATGCAGGTTGCCATCGTGCACACGCGTGGTCACCGCGTGAACTCTGCCCTCAGGCCGACCTAAGTCCAAAGTTCATGTCTGGCTTGTTGTTCGTGGTAGTTTTAGGGGTTACCACACTTGGGTTTGGTCTCAGGTGCAGTAGAAAAGATTTCACACGCCTGGTAAGTTTCTGGACAGTAACTTTGAGAGCTTACTGTGGTCAAACTACTGGGAGTTGGGAGCTGGGCTTTGGAGGTTAGCAATCATCTACTAAGGTGATGATGCACAAGAAAAATCAGCCACAATGGAGCAAGTAAAATGGTAGTTGCTGTAGAAACTACCATTTCTGTCCAGAACAGAAAATATTTTCTGTAGCAAAAATATTCCAAATAGTGGTGAAATATTTTTGCTCAGGATGGTGCCCTAGGGTTTAAAGAATATTTGTGAATTTTCTCAGATTTTTGTGGGCAAGAAAAATTGGGGTTTCTTTGGAGCACACTGAGCTAGCTAGGTTTAAGAGAGGGAAATGAATATTTTTCATTAAAGAAAAATATTCAAAATATTATTTTGAGTTGAACCAGAGAGGAAATGATGGTTAGAAAGGGAAATGAGGCACTTGGGTGAAAGTCAAGGGGTACCCAAGTGTTTAAGTCCATATGAAAAGATTCAAAACCCAAATTTCAAAATCAAACCAACTGAAAATCAGGCAAAGAGAAGAGGGCAAAAACCAGGCTGTCACAAACCTCCCCCACTTAGAATGAATCTCATCCTCGAGATTTGGTTGCTTGGGAAAACCATTCTGGATAATGTGCCTTTAGAAATTCTTCCCGTTCCCAAGTTGATTCTGACTCTGTGTGATGCTCCCACTGGACTTTGTAGAACTTGCTTTACTATGAGTGACCCTTTCCATCTGATCCAAAATTCTAACCGGCCTCTCTTCATATGTTAAATCCTTTGCCAACTCTATTTCAATCATAGCATTCTTTTTCTCAGGCGGAGATATGCATCGCCTCAATTGTGAAACATGAAACACATTGTGCACTTCCAACAATTCAGGGGGTAGTTCCAACTGATATGCAATAGTACCCACTCGGGACATAACTGGAAATGGACCAATAAATCTGGGTGACAACTTTCCGCGAGTATGGAATCTCTTGACTCCTTTCATAGGAGTGACTCGGAGGTATACGCGTTCTCCGGGTTCAAAACTGATCTGTCGGTGCTTTGCATCATAATAACTCTTCTATCGAGATTTGGCCAATTACAATCTGTCTCGGATTTCCTTAACTTGTTTCTCAGCTTCCATCATGAGATCCGTTCCGAAAATACGGCTATCTCCAGTTTGGGACCAATTTAAAGGAGTGCGGCACTTACGGCTATACAAAGCCTCATACGATGACATCTTTAAACTGGTCTGGAAGCTGTTGTTATACGAGAACTCAACATACGGCAGACAGTCTTCCCATTTAGATCCTTGGGCCAAAGCACAGGCTCGTAGCATATCTTCGAGTATTTGATTTACCCGCTCTGTCTGTCCATCAGTCTGAGGATGATAAGCGGTACTATATTTCAGCGCTGTCCCCAAGTCTTGATGGAGACGTGACCAAAAAGCGGAGGTAAAAAGTGAACCTCGGTCAGAAGTGATGCTTCGGGGTACTCCATGCAGACTGACTATTCTGGATACATACAGCTGTGCAAGTTGATCTGCTCGATATGTGGTTCTGATTGGAATAAAGTGAGCTACCTTGGTTAAGGTGTCCACTATGACCCAGACTGCATCATTGCCTCGCTGAGTCTTAGGTAGCCCTGTGATGAAATCCATGCAGACATCATCCCATTTCCATTGTGAAACTGGCAGCGGTTGGAGAAGTCCAGCTGGCTTCTGATGCTCTGGCTTCACCTTGTTGCATATGTCGCAACAGGCCACAAAGTAGGTAATGTCTTTCTTCATTCCATCCCACCAGAATATTTGTCGAAGGTCTTCATACATTTTTGTACCTCCAAGGTGAATAGAATACGAGGATTCGTGTGCTTCTCACAGGATTTTCTGCTTCAAATCCGCTTGATTGGGTACACAAATCCTTCCACGGAATCGGAGGGTACCGAATTGGTCCTTTGAGAAATCTGGAGTCTGTCCTGCTACCACACTCTTGGCACGTTTCTGCAGGACGGTATCAGCTGGCTGGGCCTTGCGGATCTCTTACTCAAGTGTGGGGCAACTTCCAAAATATTAGCAAGGCCAGCATCAACTATGACCAGGTTGAGCTGCGCAATCTCCTCTTGAAGTTCAGGAGGCAAGGATTTCAATATGACTTTTAGGCTGACAGGCTTTCGACTGAGTGCATCGGCAACCACGTTGGCCTTACCCGGGTGGTAATTTATTCCAAGATCATAATTGTTGGGGATATAATTACTGAGTATAAACCGCCCAGGAGGGGCCGGGTTATACTCATCCGTATTGAAGCCCATGAAGACAAGGAATATGGCAATTTATTACAGAGACTTAGAGGCCCAGAGCCCAAGGGCGGATTAGGGCCCATAGACATAAACCGCCATGAGATATGTAACTTGTATTGTAAGATAGGGAAAGGTAGAAACCGAGCCGGACACGTGTATGATCCGGCCTCGGTATTCTGTAAACCGCCGGGCATCAACCTGTGTATATAAAGGGACGACCCGGCGGCAGTTCAGGGACAGGAAACAACAACTCGAGAGATAGGTAAAGCGGATTCGCTCCCTGCTCATCGAGACCCCATCAATTCCACCACAACTAGATTGTAGGCTTTTACCTTCACCGTAAGGGGCCGAACCAGTATAAACTCCCCGTGTCCTTTGTTCGGTTTAAGCCCTTCAAGCTAATCTCATTGCGATGGCTCCACGACTAAGTCCTCTCACTAGGACATCTGACGTGTTAATTCCACGACAGTTGGCGCCCACCGTGGGGCTATCGCACGATGGTTTCGAGTTCTTGAAGGGCAACTTTGAAGGACTCAAGGTATACGCGGTTGGCCGGATGACCAAGAGTCGTCGCGGCAAGCTCTACATCGACGACGCAGGCTGGGGCCCCGAGGCCGGCTCAATCGAGTACGGGTACCGGGTCCCCTTTGGAGGAATTCATGTCTTCATCGGCAAGATCGGCGAGCCGGGCCCTGAGCCGAACATCTCCGCCGACCTCGTCGAGACGGCTCAGCGTGCAAGTCCTGCCCGGATTCAGCCTGCCATGAAGCGTGCGTTCGTGGGATTCATCCATGGTGCGGAATCTGAACCGGTGTCCGATGGTGAGACGGTCGTGTATTCTGATGGCGAATCATCCACCGGCGAGACCGAGTCACTGTACCAGCTACAAGATGGCCAGTTCGGGGGCTGTTCCGATGGCGACACTATTCCGGACCCCCTTGAACCGCCAAACCGGGTTGCGATCTTCATGGCCGGTACACAGCCCACATTGCAATCCTCAACTGCAGCAGCAATGACTTCCAGACCGGCAGCCGGGGCAGGAGGGCCCGCGCGCCGGCCGGCTCAAGTTCTGTCCGGTTTATTGGACGCCTGGACGACATTGTTGACCACAACAGTCACCCCGGAGACGCAAGATCGGCATAATGTGGAGGTCACAAAGCTGCGGGATCAGATAACTCAGGCCAAGGAGGACTTGGCGGCTGAGGAAACCAGGATGGCTGATGAGCGGGCCGCTTTAGATGCCCAGTCACAGCGGATTCAGGTAGAGAATTACCGGCTTATGTTGGATCAGAACGCTTCGAACGAGGTGTTGAGGAGGAGGCATCGGTCTCGTCTACCGCCGGTTTATGAAGCAATGAATCTCTTCAACACACCAGGAGCAGGACCCAGTAATCCGGCAGCAGTAAACGGGACTGAAGCACCTGGGACAGGAGCGCCGGATCAGCCACGGGTGACAGACCCGCCTCGACGAACAAATGACCCACCGTAATACATGCCGACCCCGCCGGGTCACTTCTCCACCCCTTTGGATAACATGATTGCTGCGGCGTCTCGATTGGCAACTATTCCAATAGAGGGTGAATCTCCAGCGGCGGTTGAGACGCGGCGGGCCAGGGATCTTCTTCAAACCGCTATGGTGCAGCAGCAGGCCTATTCGTATAGCCGGGACAGAAATCATTCAACCCCACGCCCGAGCAAGAGTTACAGCAGGCACATCGATGAACCGGCTGTGTCAAGCAGTGCGTGGAACCGTGACGCCCCTCGAGGGCCTAATCCGGCGCGCGGTGGTACAAATGCTCAGGACGTGGTGGATAATGGTAGAGCATGTCGGGAGGCAGAGTTGGCGGCGCAGTACGCGTATCATCAGCCTACTCCGGTTCGACCGACGATGTTAGTGGAACGAGGACTTGCTTTCAGCTCTTGGGGGGTGCCGTGTCTCACTCCGGCTCTATGCAATGTGCGGGTACCCAAGGATTTTAAGGGCCCTGTAAGGTGCCTAATTACACTGCCGATTTACCCCCCGAGTCATGGGTTGAGAGCTATGAGATGGCGATGGAGATGCTGGATGTGGATGAAGCGGCGTGTGCAAAGTACTTCACCATGATGTTGGATGGAACGACTCGCACTTGGTTAAAGAGTTTGCCTATTAACTCCGTCGGTTCATGGGCCGAGTTGAAGGCCCGGTTTATAGCAAACTTCAAAGACACGTGCAAGCAACCCATGTCAATTGTGGATCTGGCCGCTTGTGTCCAAGGAGAAGGCGAATCAACAACTCATTGGGTGCACCGGGTTTCGGAAATCCTGCATTCATCAGACCGCATCAATGCTGATTCAGCAATCATAACATTGGAGGCCAATTGCCGGTTTAAGCCGCTGAAGTTGAAGTTGGGATGGCTCAAGCGTCACTGCAATGACATGGGAACACTCATGGTAGCTTTGGTTAAGTATGCCGATTCTGATAGTACCAAGGATCCCGAGTCTGACGATGAGAAGCCGGAGAAGGGAAAGAAGAACGGTGGTGCGAAAGGACAGCAACATAACCAGGCGGGCCATGGGAATAACGGTACGCGTAAAGCGGACAGTAATTCCGATTTTGTGGCTAACACCAACGTACAGGGTAATGGTTAGCGTCGTAAGGGTAAACTGCCCCTGCGGAGTGGAGGGTCAGGTATGAATCTGGAGCGCCTGTTAAATCAACCTTGCCCAAAGCACGGGACACAAGAGAAGCCAGCTACGCACCTCTGAAAAGATTGTTTTATTATGCGAGAGTTCAAAAACTCAGATCTCTTCTGGTATGATCATGGATCGTCCGACGGTTCAGGACCCGGGTTTCACGGGCCGGGTTATGGTGGAGGTAACTCCGGTTCAGGTTTTCAAGGTAATCAAGGTGGACAGGGCAATCAAGGCAATAAGGGCAACCAAGGTGGCTATAATCAGCAGGGAAATCAGCAACAACAACAGTCGGGTTATCAGAGTCACCCGAAGCAGTTGAATAGTGGACAGTATCATGTCTTCACTACTAGCCCGTGCAAGCGCGATCAGAAACTTCATAAAAGGGCAGTGAATTCCGTTGAACCGGCGGTGCCCCGTTATCTGCGCTGGTCTGAACAGCCTATTGTGTGGAGTCGAGAAGATCATCCGCCCTGGGTTGATAATCCGGGTCATCTGGCATTGGTAGTAGCACCGCAGGTTGGAGGATATAAGTTTACCAAGGTGCTCATGGATGGAGGAAGCAGTATCAACATCTTGTATTATGAAACCTTCCGACGTATGGGGTTGGCGGATAAGGATCTTAAACCGTCAAACACCGTTTTTCACGGTGTGGTGCCTGGTAAATCGGCCTACCCAGTCCGTAAGATAGCTCTGGAGGTTGCTTTTGCAGATGATCATGATTCAAGGTCAGAGACATTGACTTTTGAAGTGGTGAAAATCAGGAGTCCGTACCATGCCCTGTTTGGACGGCCGGCTTATGCTAAGTTCATGGCAAGACCGTGTTATGTTTATCTGCAGCTCAAGATGCCGGGTCATAAGGGGACCATCATAGTGCACGAAAGCCGAAAGGTCGCTTTGGAATGTGAGGAAGGTGATGCGGCTTATGCTGAGTCGGTTTGTGCAACAGAGGAGTTAAAATTCTATAAGGACAATGTTGATCCGGCGGATATGACTTCTTTGAAGAAACCCACTACAGAGCATGATCCGGCTTTGAAGTTTAAATCGGCTGATGAGACTAAGTTGGTTTATTTTGTTCCTGGCGATTCATCCAAGCAGTTTAGCATCAGCGCTAACTTGGATCCGAAATAGGAAAGCGCGCTCATCGAGTTCATCCGTGAGAACCGGGACATCTTTGCATGGAAACCTTCTGACATGCCAGGTGTACCGAGGGAACTCAGCGAGCACACTTTGAATATCGATCCCAAGTTTAAGCCGGTCAAGCAGTTTCTCCGCCGCTTCAATGAAGAGAGACGCAAGGCCATTAGTGAGGAGGCAGCAGGGTTTATTGTGGAAGTTTTTCATCCTGAATGGTTGGCTAACCCGGTGCTGGTACTCAAAAAGAACGGCACTTGGCGTATGTGTGTGGATTACATAGATTTGAACAAGGCTTGCCCAGCTGATCCCTTTGCCCTCCCTCGTATTGATCAAATCATTGATGCTACGGCGGGTTGTGAGCGGTTGAGCTTTCTGGATGCTTATTCGGGTTATCATCAGATCAAAATGGCAGTTAAGGACCAGGAGAAGACGGCTTTTATAACTCCTTTTGGAGCCTTCTGCTATGTATCTATGCCTTTTGGGCTCAAGAGTGCCCAGGCGACTTATCAGCGATGTGTGCAGAATTGCCTTCATAATCAGATCGGACGCAATGTTCATGCTTATGTGGATGATATCGTGGTGAAGTCCAGGAAAGTAGAGACGCTAATAGCTGATTTAAGGGAAACTTTTGATAATCTGAGGGTTTATAAGATGATGCTTAATCCGGCCAAGTGTGTTTTTGGTGTACCGGCAGGCAAGCTCTTGGGTTTTCTGGTGTCTGACAGGGGCATTGAAGCTAATCCGGAAAAGATCAAGGCTATTACGTCCCTGGCTAAACCGGCGTGTATCAATGATGTTCAACGACTGGCGGGTCGTATTGCAGCGCTAAGCCGATTTATCAGCCGGTTGGGAGAGAAGGCGATCCCTCTTTATCAGATGATGAAGAAGATAGACAACTTTGTCTGGATGGATGCTGCTAATGCGGCGTTTGAGGATCTGAAGAAGCAGTTAGCTGAACCGCCCGTTCTTGCTGCCCTCATTGATAAGGAACCATTGCTATTATATGTGGCTGCTAACGCCCGGGCTGTCAGCGTGGCCATTGTGGTGGAGCGCAAGGAGGCAGGTAAGGAATATCCGGTTCAGCGGCCAGTTTATTACATCAGCGAGGTGCTTATCGAATCAAAGCAAAGATACCCACATTGGCAGAAGCTGGTGTATGGAGTTTTTATGGCAAGCCGGAAGCTTAAGCAATACTTTCAGGGCCATCCTATTACTGTGGTCAGTTCTGCTCCATTGGGAGATATCATTCAGAACAGGGAGGTGACTGGCCGGGTTGCTAAGTGGGCTATTGAGCTTGGACCTCACGGGTTAAAATATATGCCTTGCACTGCTATCAAGTCCCAAGCACTCGTGGATTTTATCAACGACTGGACAGAGTTACAGGCACCGGAGGATAAACCAGATAATACGTACTGGACTATTCACTTCGATGGGTCCAGGCAATTGGAGGGCTCGGGGCTGGAGTGGTTCTTACTTCCCCTCGAGGTGACAAATTTTGTTATGTTCTCCACTTAATGTTTCCCTGTACTAACAATGCAGCTGAGTATGAGGCCTTGCTCCACGGTCTTCGGATGGCTAAGGAGATGAACTTAATCCGGGTACGTTGCTTTGGCGACTCCGATTTAGTGGCTCGGCAAGTCTCTGGTACGTGGGACTCTAAGGATCCATTCATGGCGGCTTATCGGCGTGAGGTGGATATCATTGCCGGTCACTTCAAGGGTTACCAGGTTGAGCACACTGATCGGCGCAAGAATGAAGCGGCGGACGCTTTAAGCCGGCTCGGATCCCAGCGTAAACCGATGCCGCCCAATGTTTTTCTTGACGTTCTGCATGATCCGTCGGTTAAGATACCAACGGAGGAGGATCTGGCTGTTCCTGACCCGGAGGCTCAATTTGTAGCGGTTCTTCATGCTATCCCTGATTGGACAGTGCCATATCTGGCTGAGGATGAAGTCCTGGCCAGACAGATAATCCGGCGATCTAAGTCCATGACTATTGTCAATGGCGAGTTACATCATTGCAGTGTCTCAGGGGCGTTTCAGCGTTGCGTTTCTCCTAAAGAAGGCTGTGATATCTTGCGTGGAATCCATGAAGGAGATCGTGGTCATTATGCCGGTTCAAAATCTTTGGTGGCTAAGGCTTTTCGACACGGTTTTTACTGGTTAACAGCTCATGCTGATGCGGAGGATCTGGTCAGGAAGTGTGATGGCTGTCAGAAGTTTTCACGCCGAGCCCATGTTCCGGCCTAGGAATTGAGGATGATTCCAATCACCTGGCCGTTTGCAGCTTGGGGGCTAGATATGGTTGGGCCTTTTAAAAGGTCCAAGGATAAGAAGACCCACCTTCTAGTGGCGGTTGATAAATTCACCAAGTGGGTGGAGGCAGAGCCAGTAAGCACGTGTGATGTGGCCACGGCGGTTCAGTTCATGAAAAGGGTGATTTCCGCTTTGGTTTTCCACACAGCATTATAACAGATAATGGCACGAATCTCTCCAAAGGTGCTATGGAAGAGTTCTGTCAACGTGAGCACATCCGGCTTGATGTATCCTCAGTGGCTCACCCTCAGTCCAACGGTCAAGCGGAGAGAGCTAATCAAGAAATCCTGAAGGGCATCAAGCCCCGGCTTATGGTCCCTTTACAGAGGACGCCGGGTTGTTGGGTGGAAGAGTTACCTTCCGTTTTATGGAGCATTAACACCACCCCCAACAGGTCTACGGGTTACACACCCTTCTTTATGGTTTATGGAGCAGAAGCAGTTCTCCCAAGTGATATTCGCCATGACTCACCACGAGTGGCAGCTTATGTTGAAGCGGACAATGAAAGAGCACGCCTAGATGCATTGGACCTGTTAGATGAAAAACGGGATATTGCGGCAGCTCATTCGGCGATTTATCAGCAAGACCTGCAGCGTTATCACAGTCGCCGGGTTAAAACCAGAGCTTTTCAAGAAGGCGACTTAGTGCTCCGGCTTATCCAAGATCAGACCGACATGCACAAGTTATCCCCACCTTGGGAAGGACCCTTTGTGTCAGCAAGAATCTGAACAACGGGTCATACTACCTTATCGATGTTCGAGAGCACAAAGACTCACGCAAATCGGAGGAGGAGACCCGCCGGCCGTGGAATATAGCTCATCTTCAGCCTTACTACACCTGAGCCACTGGCTCCTACTATGTACATATTTTTGACAATGTATATATTATGATCAATATAATAAACCGGCATCCTTGCTAAAGCGGGGCTTCTGCTGTTCTTCAAAAAAGATTTCTTGGTTACATGGGGGCTTCTGCTTATAAAGCGGAGTTCTGATTATCCATTAAACCGGCTTATAAAGCCACAACAAAGCTTGGGAGCTTCACACCCAAGGGGCCAAAGAGAGTCTGTTGCCAAGCACAGCTCAAACATAGGCACCCACTGAGCACAACTCAAAATATTACCTAGGGGCTCTTTGTGCACAACAACAAAGAGTTTGAAAGGACCCTTGTAATAGGCTATCAGGCCAGGCTTGGAAGCCAGGTGTATTCACCTAAAACCCCGGGTTAACCTGCCTTCATCAAGTAAGCCACTCCGTCCAGGTAATCCTGGTATGACCCGCCGAACGTTTGACAAGTCAATCTTATACAGACCCTGAACTTGTCAAAGTTAAAACGACGATTGGTTAATGTGAGGTCCATCTTAAAAGGCTTTGTCAAATGGTTTAACTCAGTGGCCTGGCAGCCCATGAAAAGCCTGAAATTTGGGCCTGGCAGCCCTTGAAAAGCCTCGACTACAAGTTTTCATTTGCTTTTATTTGTCAAAGTTTTTTCTCCTTTGATAAGGTTTTGAGGTAAACCGGCGTCTATTGACCCTGCCTGGCTATAAGTCATCAATATAATCCGGTGTTTTTTAACCCGGCGTGGCTTTCAACTACAAGTTGATTAGTACACACCCAAGTATAAACCGGTGTTCGTTAACCCGGTCTGCCATTGACTATAAGTCGCCAGGATGATCATCCGGTGTTTATCATAACCCAGCATGGCTTATTATAAACCAGCACAGCATGGTGGGAGTTACCAGCACTCAAGATTTGGGTTATCACCCTTACTACAAGAAAGCTGGTAAACCAATGATGTGATTCAATATCACAGGTATGGTGTGTTTTCATATTTCATTGTCTTTACAGCCTTGGTTATACACCATGGCTATTATATTGGGTATCATAACCCGTCCGGCGGTAAACCGCCAGGGCAATTTTAAGTTTATCATATGCAGAAACAGGAGTGCATAAAACTGCTAATGAGCATAAGTCGATATAGCATTATCAAGATGGATTAATAGTATCAGGCAAAGTGGCTATGCACGATGGCATAGCAGACCAAGTGTTTAAAACTAGCCTATTACAAGGCAGCAGGCGCCCAAAAGAATAATTGTTCATCGCTGATATCTCGGCAAGAAAAGATAAACCGGCCACCGGATTATGACTCTTCCCCACGTTGATGTGAAGGTTGTGGATCATCTTGCGCCGGTTCACCCTCCGGCTCCCCACCCAGTGGCTGGAAGTCAATGGTTGCCCAGTCAATCCCAGATAAAGCTCGGAAGACAGCTTCATCATTTATAAGGTCGGACGGTTCAACATCAGGGGCGTAAGTATGCTTACGGATTGGCGGGATAAGATTTTGCGCTTCGTAAACCGACGCATCAATCCGTTTGTTGTCTGCATCGTAAATCGACCGGTGGAAGGACAAATCAGTCTCTTCAGCCAGTTTACTTGCAAGCGGGCGCATCTCCTTTGTCAAAGCTCTAAGGGCGTCATTGTCAAATTCTGACCCATCTTCTTTTTGGCTGGGATAGCCATTCCCAATATCTTCCGGATCAAGATCAGCTATCCAGGCCTTAGCCCGAGTCAGTGCAGACAGTGCACCGACCCTTGCAGCAGATCTCTTCGTCTCTTCTAGCTGGGCAGGCATCATGGATAACTTGGCTAATGTATCCTTGATTAAAGTGGGTGGCGGTTTATTGTACGAAGCTGTGCAGATGACCCGTTGCGCGCCGGTATATAATTGCTCTATCAAAGTATAGGCAGCCTTCAGTTTTTTGCGCATGTCTGAACCGAGATGGGCAACACGGCTACCTGCAATGGTTACAATATTATTGTTAAACCGGCGATTTCAAGGATGTTTAAGTACAGGTCATGAAAAATATACTTACCAAACACAGCAGAGGTCATAACATTGATTTGCCGCTTTAAACCGGTCAGTTCTTCAGTCACCGGTTTAAGGGCTGCTTCGGCATCCTCTGCCCTCTTGAGCAAAGTCGCTTTTTCAGCCTCCCAATCTGCTCGTTCGCCTTTGAAGCCCTCCTTCAATTGTTCCATGGCTGTTAAAGCGCCCTTCAGTGCTTCCTTGGCCTTGGAAGTTTCGGCTTGCTAGGACTTAATGTCTCTTGGAGGTCGGCGATTTGAGAATCCTTTTTGATCAGGTCAGCCTGCAAGAGATAATTAGTAGGTTGATGATACATCTTTGAAGTCCCAAGCACATAACAAGTTATACACTTGGCACTTGGGGGCTAATGCGGATTGCTTTTTAATAACTGATATGTTAAGTCCCAAGCACATAACAAGTTATATCCTTGGCACTTGGGGGCTAATGCATATCGGATCAATTCAAGGTTATCGCGTGGCTATCAATAAACCGGATACTACATGACAGGAAAGATGCCGGTGTTGGGGAACGTAGTAATTTCAAAAAATTTCCTATGCACACACAGGATCATGGTGATGCATAGCAACGAGAGGGGAGAGTGTTGTCTACGTACCCTCGTAGACCGTAAGCGGAAGCGTTTACTCAACGCGGTTGATGTAGTCGTACACCTTCACGATCCGTCCCGATCAAGTACCGAACGTACGGCACCTCCGCGTTCAGCACACGTTCAGCTCGATGACGTCCTTGCCTTCTCGATCCAGCAAGAGGGGCGAAGTAGTAGATGAGTTCCGGCAGCACGACGGCGTGGTGTCGGTGTTGGTGAAGAACAATCTTCGCAGGGCTTCGCCTAAGCACTACGAAAACTGTGACGGAGGATAAACTAGAGGGGACGGGGTTGCCGGCACACGGCTTGGTGTTTCTTGATGTCTTTTGGGTGCTAGCCCTACCCCTCTATTTATATGTTGAGCCTTGGGGTCGAAACTTGGAGTAAAAGCATCCACAAAGTCGGTTTCACCCAAAAGGCAAGAGTCCTTCTCGGACTCCAGGGCCAGACGCCAGGGTTCCCGGCGTCTGGACCCAGACGCCAGGGACCCTGGCGTCTGGCCCCTGGACTCCGCAAAACTTCCTTTTGCGCTTTCCAAAAACCTTGTGGGCTTTCCCCTTTGGCCCAAATAATGTGTTCTCGTACCCAAACATTTCGGGAAACATCCGGAACCCCTTCCGGTGAATTCCGGAACCCTTCCGGAGACCAAACACTATTATCCCATATATCAAACTTTATCTCCGGACCATTCCGGAGTTCCTCGTCATGTTCGTGATCTCATCCGGGACTCTGAACAACATTCGGTCACCAACATACATAACTCATATAATACTATATCGTCAACGAACGTTAAGCGTGCGGACCCTACGGGTTCGAGAACTATGTAGACATGACCGAGACACCTCTCAGGTCAATAACCAATAGCGGAACCTGGATGCCCATATTGGCTCCTACATATTCTACGAAGATCTTTATCGGTCGAACCGCATAACAACATACGTTGTTCCCTTTGTCATCGGTATGTTACTTGCCCGAGATTCGATCGTCGGTATCTCAATACCTAGTTCAATCTCGTTACCGACAAGTCTCTTTACTCGTTCTGTAATACATCATCCCACAACTAACTAATTAGTTACAATGCTTGCAAGGCTTATAGTGATGTGCATTACCGAGTGGGCCCAGAGATACCTCTCCGACAATCGGAGTGACAAATCCTAATCTCGAAATACGCCAACCCAACAAGTACCTTCGGGGACACCTGTAGAGCACCTTTATAATCACCCAGTTACGTTGTGACGTTTGGTAGCACACAAAGTGTTCCTCCGGTAAACGGGAGTTGCATAATCTCATAGTCATAGGAACATGTATAAGTCATGAAGAAAGCAATGGCAACATACCAAACGATCAAGTGCTAAGCTAACGAAATGGGTCAAGTCAATCACATCATTCTGCTAATGATGTGATCCCGTTAATCAAATGACAACTCTTTGTCTATGGCTAGGAAACATAACCATCTTTGATCAACGAGCTAGTCAAGTAGAGGCATACTAGTGACACTTTGTTTGTCTATGTATTCACACATGTATCATGTTTCCGGTTAATACAATTCTAGCATGAATAATAAACATTTATCATGATATAAGGAAATAAATAATAACTTTGTTATTGCCTCTAGGGCATATTTCCTTCAGTCTCCCACTTGCACTAGAGTCAATAATCTAGATTACACAGTAATGATTCTAACGCCCATGGAGCCTTGGTGCTGATCATGTTTTGCTCGTGGAAGAGGCTTAGTCAACGGGTCTGCAACATTCAGATCCGTATGCATTTTGCAAATCTCTATGTCTCCCACCTGGACTTGACCCCGAATGGATTTGAAGGGTCTCTTGATGTGCTTGGTTCTCTTGTGAAATCTGGATTCCTTTGCGAAAGCAATTGCACCAGTATTGTCACAAAAGATTTTCATTGGACCCGATGCACTAGGTATGACACCTAGATCGGATGTGAAGTCCTTCATCCAGACTCCTTCATTTGCTGCTTCCGAAGCAGTTATGTACTCTGCATCACATGTAGATCCCGCTACGACGCTTTGGTTAGAACTGCACCAACTGACAGCTCCACCGTTCAATATAAACACGTATCCGGTTTGCGATTTAGAATCGTCCGGATCAGTGTCAAAGCTTGCATCGACGTAACCATTTACAACAAGCTCTTTGTCACCTCCATAAACGAGAAACATATCCTTAGTCCTTCTCAAGTATTTCAGGATGTTCTTGACCGCTGTCCAGTGATCCACTCCTGGATTACTTTGGTACCTCCCTGCTAAACTAATAGCAAGGCATACATCAGGTCTGGTACACAGCATTGCATACATGATAGAGCCTATGGCTGAAGCATAGGGAACATCTTTCATTTTCTCTCTATCTTCTGCAGTGGTCGGGCATTGAGTCTTACTCAACTTCACACCTTGTAACACAGGCAAGAACCCTTTCTTTGCTTGATCCATTTTGAACTTCTTCAAAACTTTGTCAAGGTATGTGCTTTGTGAAAGTCCAATTAAGCGTCTTGATCTATCTCTATAGATCTTAATGCCCAATATATAAACAGCTTCACTGGGGTCTTTCATTGAAAAGCTCTTATTCAAATATCCCTTTATGCTATCCAGAAATTCTATATCATTTCCGATCAATAATATGTCATCCACATATAATATCAGAAATGCTACAGAGCTCCCACTCACTTTCTTGTAAATACAGGCTTCTCCAAAAGTCTGTATAAAACCATATGCTTTGATCACACTATCAAAACGTTTATTCCAACTCCGAGAGGCTTGCACCAGTCCATAAATGGATCGCTGGAGCTTGCACACTTTGTTAGCTCCCTTTGGATCGACAAAACCTTCCGGTTGCATCATATACAACTCTTCTTCCAGAAATCCATTCAGGAATGCAGTTTTGACATCCATTTGCCAAATTTCATAATCATAAAATGCAGCAATTGCTAACATAATTCGGACAAACTTAAGCATCGCTACGGGTGAGAAAGTCTCATCGTAGTCAACCCCTTGAACTTGTCGAAAACCTTTTGCAACAAGCCGAGCTTTATGGACAGTAACATTACCGTCAACGTCCGTCTTCTTCTTGAAGATCCATTTATTTTCGATGGCCTGCCGATCATCGGGCAGGTCAACCAAAGTCCATACTTTGTTCTCATACATGGATCCCATCTCAGATTTCATGGCCTCAAGCCATTTTGCAGAATCTGGGCTCACCATCGCTTCTTCATAGTTCGTAGGTTCGTCATGGTCTAGTCACATAACCTCCAGAATAGGATTACCGTACCACTCTGGTGCGGATCTTACTCTGGTTGACCTACGAGGTTCAGTAACAACTTGATCTGAAGTTTCATGATCATCATCATTAACTTCCTCACTAATTGGCATAGACGTCACAGGAACTGGTTTCTGTGATGAACTACTTTCCAATAAGGGAGCAGGTACAGTTACCTCATCAAGTTCTACTTTCCTCTCACTCACTTCTTTCGAGAGAAACTCCTTCTCTAGAAAGGATCCATTCTTGGCAACGAATGTCTTGCCTTCGGATCTGTGATAGAAGGTGTACCCAACAGTCTCCTTTGGGTATCCTATGAAGACACATTTCTCCGACTTGGGTTCGAGCTTATCAGGTTGAAGCTTTTTCACATAAGCATCGCAGCCCCAAACTTTAAGAAACGACAACTTTGGTTTCTTGCCAAACCACAGTTCATAAGGCGTCGTCTCAACGGATTTTGATGGTGCCCTATTTAACGTGAATGCGGCCGTCTCTAAAGCATAACCCCAAAATGATAGCGGTAAATCAGTAAGAGACATCATAGATCGCACCATATCTAGTAAAGTACGATTACGACGTTCGGACACACCATTACGTTGTGGTGTTCCGGGTGGCGTGAGTTATGAAACTATTCCGCATTGTTTCAAATGTAGACCAAACTCGTAACTCAAATATTCTCCTCCACGATCAGATCGCAGAAACTTTATTTTCTTGTTACGATGATTTTCAACTTCACTATGAAATTCTTTGAACTTTTCAAATGTTTCAGACTTATGTTTCATTAAGTAGATATACCCATATCTGCTTAAATCATCTGTGAAGGTGAGAAAATAACGATACCCGCCGCGAGCGTCAACATTCATTGGTCCACATACATCAGTATGTATGATCTCCAATAAATCAGTTGCTCGCTCCATAGTTCCGGAGAACGGCATTTTAGTCATCTTGCCCATGAGGCATGGTTCGCAAGTACCAAGTGATTCATAATCAAGTGATTCCAAAAGTCCATCAGTATGGAGTTTCTTCATGCGCTTTACACCAATATGACTCAAACGGCAGTGCCACAAATAAGTTGCACTATCATTATCAACTCTGCATCTTTTGGCTTCAACATTATGAATATGTGTACCACTACTATCGAGATTCATCAAAAATAGACCACTCTTCATGGGTGCATGACCATAAAAGATATTACTCATATAAATAGAACAACCATTATTCTCAGATTTAAATGAATAACCGTCTCGCATCAAACAAGATCCAGATATATTGTTCATGCTCAACGCTGGCACCAAATAACAATTATTTAGGTCTAAAACTAATCCCGAAGGTAGAGGTAGAGGTAGCGTGCCGACGGCGATCACATCGACTTTGGAACTGTTTCGCACGCGCATCATCACCTCGTCCTTAGCCAGTGTCCGCTTAATCCGTAGTCCATGTTTCGAGTTGCAAATATTAGCAACAGAACCAGTATCAAATACCCAGGTGCTACTGCGAGCTCTGGTAAGGTACACATCAATAACATGTATATCACATATACCTTTGTTCACCTTGCCATCCTTCTTATCCGCCAAATACTTGGGGCAGTTCCGCTTCCCGTGACAAGTCTGCTTGTAGTAGAAGCACTCAGTCTCAGGCTTAGGTCCAGACTTGGGTTTCTTCTCTTGAGCAGCAACTTGTTTGCTGTTCTTCTTGAAGTTCCCCTTCTTCTTCCCTTTACCCTGTTTCTTGAAACTGGTGGTCTTATTGACCATCAACACTTGATGCTCCTTCTTGATTTCTACCTCCGCAGCCTTTAGCATTGTGAAGAGCTCGGGAATCGTCTTATCCATCCCTTGCATGTTATAGTTCATCACGAAGCTCTTGTAGCTTGGTGGCAGTGATTGAAGAATTCTGTCAATGACACTATCATCCGGAAGATTAACTCCCAGTTGAATCAAGTGATTGTTATACCCAGACATTCTGAGTATATGCTCACTGACAGAACTATTCTCCTCCATCTTGCAGCTGTAGAACTTATTGGAGACTTCATATCTCTCAATCCGGGCATTTGCTTGAAATATTAACTTCAACTCTTGGAACATCTCATATGCTCCATGACGTTCAAAACGTCGTTGAAGTCCCGGTTCTAAGCCATAAAGCATGGCACACTGAACTATTGAGTAGTCATCAGCTTTGCTCTGCCAGACGTTCATAACATCTGGTGTTGCTCCTGCAGCAGGTTTGGCACCTAGCGGTGCTTCCAGGACGTAATTCTTCTGTGCAGCAATGAGGATAATCCTCAAGTTACGGACCCAGTCCGTGTAGTTACTACCATCATCTTTCAACTTTGCTTTCTCAAGGAACGCATTAAAATTCAACGGAACAACAGCACGAGCCATCTATCTACAACAACATAGACATGCAAAATACTATCAGGTACTAAGTTCATGATAAATTTAAGTTCAATTAATCATATTACTTAAGAACTCCCACTTAGATAGACATCCCTCTAATCATCTAAGTGATCACGTGATCCAAATCAACTAAACCATAACCGATCATCACGTGAAATGGAGTAGCTTTCAATGGTGAACATCACTATGTTGATCATATCTACTATATGATTTACGCTCGACCTTTCGGTCTCATTGTTCCGAGGCCATATCTGCATATGCTAGGCTCGTCAAGTTTAACCTGAGTATTCTGCGTGTGCAAAACTGGCTTGCACCCGTTGTAGATGGACGTAGAGCTTATCACACCTGATCATCACGTGGTGTCTGGGCATGACGAACTTTGGCAACGGTGCATACTCAGGGAGAACACTTTTATCTTGAAATTTAGTGAGAGATCATCTTATAGTGCTACCGTCAATCAAAGCAAAATAAGATGCATAAAAGATAAACATCACATGCAATCAATATAAGTGATATGATATGGCCATCATCATCTTGTGCTTGTGATCTCCATCTCCGAAGCACCGTCATGATCACCATCGTCACCGGCGCGACACCTTGATCTCCATCGTAGCATCGTTGTCGTCTCGGCAACTATTGCTTCTACGACTATCGCTACCGCTTAGTGATAAAGTAAAGCAATTACAGGGCGATTGCATTGCATACAATAAAGCGACAACCATATGGCTCCTGCCAGTTGCCGATAACTCGGTTACAAAACATGATCATCTCATACAAGAAAATATAGCATCATGTCTTGACCATATCACATCACAACATGCCCTGCAAAAACAAGTTAGACGTCCTCTACTTTGTTGTTGCAAGTTTTACGTGGCTTCTACGGGCTGAGCAAGAACCGGTCTTACCTACGCATCAAAACCACAACGATAGTTCGTCAAGTTAGTGTTGTTTTAACCTTCTCAAGGACCGGGCGTAGCGACACTTGGTTCAACTAAAGTTGGAGAAACTGACACCCGCCAGCCACCTGTGTGCAAAGCACGTCGGTAGAACCAGTCTCGCGTAAGCGTACGCGTAATGTCGGTCCGGGCATAACAACATACGTTGTTCCCTTTGTCATCGGTATGTTACTTGCCCGAGATTCGATCGTCGGTATCTCAATACCTAGTTCAATCTCGTTACCGGCAAGTCTCTTTACTCGTTCTGTAATACATCGTCCCGCAACTAACTCATTAGTTACAATGCTTGCAAGGCTTATAGTGATGTGCATTACCGAGTGGGCCCAGAGATACCTCTCCGACAATCGGAGTGACAAATCCTAATCTCGAAATACGCCAACCCAACAAGTACCTTCGGAGACACCTGTAGAGCACCTTTATAATCACCCAGTTATGTTGTGACGTTTGGTAGCACACAAAGTGTTCCTCCGGTAAACGGGAGTTGCATAATCTCATAGTCATAGGAACATGTATAAGTCATGAAGAAAGCAATAGCAACATACTAAATGATCAAGTGCTAAGCTAACGAAATGGGTCAAGTCAATCACATCATTCTCCTAATGATGTGATCCCGTTAATCAAATGACAACTCTTTGTCTATGGCTAGGAAACATAACCATCTTTGATCAACGAGCTAGTTAAGTAGAGGCATACTAGTGACACTTTGTTTGTCTATGTATTCACACATGTATCATGTTTCCGGTTAATAGAATTCTAGCATGAATAATAAACATTTATCATGATATAAGTTAATAAATAATAACTTTATTATTGCCTCTAGGGCATATTACCTTCAGCCGGTTCATCCTAAAAGGTATAAACCGGCCCTTGGGGGCTACGCAAGTAAAATTCAATACCATTCTACTACAATTCCCGGTTCACATTCATATTATGAACCGGCTCTTGGGGGCTACTGGAGTTGATAATGGAAGCAGGTTCTAAGAAAAAAGAATTTGTACAAAGGAATGGATGTTTACCTCATATCGCTCTTTCATCAGACCTATTAAACCGGCTTCATAGTCACGGCTTGTATACAGACGGTTCAAATATCCAGAGTGGATGTCCTGAGCATTGATGTGACTATAACTTGATAAATCAGATTTCCACTTGCCCTTGTCCACAGCAGAAAATTCTTCTTTGGCACTGTGCTTTACTAAAGCGACAGGGTTGCCAGGAGCAGTATGGCCAAAGCCGGTAATCACAACATCATCTATCATGCCATCAACAGTCTTGTCTGGGCTTGGCGGTTTAGCAGATGTTCTTGCTGGGCTTAGTGGATCGGCAGCTGGGCTCGGCGGATCAGCAGACTGGCCTGTTGGATTCATTTCTGACGGTTCAACAAAAGTATCCTGACCCTGAGGTACCGGATCATCCAGAGCAATATCAGCATTTTGATCAAGAGCTTCTGAGGTTTTTTCCGGTTCAGTGGCCGGATTATCATCAGTTGGTGTAGTCAGCTTGGTTTTCTTGCTAAGTCTGGCTTTGGCACTAAAAAAGAACAAACACAGAGGTTAGTACAGTAAACCGGTGAAAGGCATGAAAATTAAGTATATTATGCTTACCTAGGAACGGTCTTGAGTGGAGCCATATGTGTGGTTGATGAATCGCCGGAGGATGAATGGGAGGTTCCCTTATAATTCGAATCAGAAGGATTAAGAGGATATCGGAAGTAACCCGCCTTGGGATAAAGTGTATTAAAAGAACAAGAGACCTCTTGACGACGTTTGCGAACCGGAGAATATGGTAAACCGGAGGAGGTAACTTGTTGACCGCTATGCCGAGTGGTGCGGCGAGTTTCATGCTGCTGTGTCTTCAAAGAAAAGTGCGGATCCAAATAAGCAAGAGGGTGTGAACGTTTTACTTTCCGGACTGCTCGACGGAGTTTGGTACTGGCACATGATTTGAGTCGGAGGATAGAACAATTACCTCTACATCACCAGCGTGGCTAGCTTCCGCATCATCCTGATAACAATCATTGTCAATGAGGTGTATGAAGAAAGAACCAAGAGAGTCAAGTTTTACCTCTAACTCCGGGTCATCAAGCTCTTCATCATTGGGTGGATCATAAGCCTCGGTGGTTTTCTTCTTTGCTGTCCTCTTTGTAACCCTGGTCTTGATGCGGGGTGCCCTCGCCGGTTTACCCTGCGATTTCCTTTTCCAGAACGGATCATCGCTCTACGCAGATGGACAACAAGTTATAAATAAATGATAAAGGAGGGATGGATTAAAGTAAAAATAAGACAATTCTTACAGTTGGCGGTTTGTTGGACGCATAAAGGGGCTAAGCCCTACTCTGCTACATGCAGCCACCGGTTCATCAAGCATTTTCTTGACAGCTTCGGTAACTTCATCATCAGTGAGCTGGATGTCAATATGACGCTGAGGGTCTTTTAGCTCCCCTGTGTATTCACACATTAAACCGGGGCGCCGGCTTAAAGGAAAAATGCTCGAAGACACCCAACATCGAACGAAATCAATGCCTATCAGACCATCGGCCACAAGAGCTCTGAGTTTTGCTAGCCGAGGGGCATATTTTGATCTTTCCTTGGCAGTGAGTCGCTGAGGAACCGGATGAGTTTTGGTAAGCCGGTATGCACGATAACCTGGCAGAGGATTTTCATTTTCTGGAGCTGTATTGCGGCAGTAAAACCAAGTCTGAGTCTAGTCCTTGGGGTGGCTACGATGTTTTGTGCGAGGGAAATCAACATCTTTTCTCTTCTGGATTGAAATGCCCCCGAGTTCAGTGTTGGGCCCGTCCGTAAATTCAGTATGGCGGTTTAAGTAAAAGAAGTCCCGAAATAGTTCCACAGTGGGTTCCTCTTGCAGATAGGCTTCGCAAAATACTTGAAAATTACATATATTGGACACAGAGTTCGGTCCAATATCTTGAGGGTGGATCTGGAAGCTGGCAAGCACATCACGAAAGAATTTTGATCCGGGCGGGCTGAACCCTCGGTTCAGATGATTAGTAAAAACAATCACTTCTCCATTCTGGGGCTCAGGAGGGTTTTCTGGACCGGGGACTCTCCAGTGGATGGTTTCTTGGCTCGCTAAAGCACCAGTCAAAACGTACCCAGTCAGTTGCTCTTCGGTAACCCGGGAAGGAACCCAATTGCAAGCATAAAATGATTTGGCCATTTCAACGGGAAGCTGGAAAAGAGGATCAAGACCGGTTTAAGGTTTTTGACTGACAGATAATCCGGTTTAAAGATAGAGGAAGAACAAATTGAAACATATGCGCATGATAAACCAGAGTTTTACATTGAGGTTGAATTGGCGGTTTAAAGTGAGGGCTAATGGTACCTGGTGGGTTATCATTTTCTAAAAAGTTAAACCGCCTACAATGGTGCAGAAGCTACAAATCTGGAAAAATTCCTAAGTATTGCATAAACAGGTTTTACAAGTTGTGACTATAATTTTGGATCTACCGCAGTCTTAAAAAGGAGGAAAAATTCAGAAGCCCTAAGCAATGTCAGTGGAACAGCTAAAGGCTAGATGGGATCTACTTACTGGTAAAAGAGATGCTATGATGAAGAAAAACAAGGTCTGGTTATGGCCGCACAGGAAAAAAGGTCGCGTTGTGTTGGAAGGATCCATATGATAGCAATGAATATTGACGAACACTGAAGAACACCAAAGAACAACGAAACCCTAATGGTAGATCTGAGGTGAGGAAGAAGAAACCTTACAGAAGTTGAAGGAGTAGCAGAAAGGCACCGCGTTCCTCTGGTCAGATCAGGTTGATGCAACGGCCGTTATCGGTGCAGAAGCGAAGGTCGACGGCGGCGGCTGCGCTCGAGCTCTGAGGCGATGCGAGGAAGACGATGAGGCGAAGGGGCACGAAGGGGAAAGGGAAACATGACCCCTGGTCCTATTTATAAGGTGAAGGGATAAGTGACAGGCGCGGGAATCCAGGAACCCAAAAAATGGATATGTGACATAGCTATTGCCTCGATTTTCGGAGGGTTATTAATAAGAAAAAGTATTTGCAGGTTTTAATAAGCAGGTGATGTCACGGCGATTTATTACAATCTTTGAAGATGACGTCACGGCAGTTTATAAGATTCATATGGAGCTGAAATCATGGCGGTTTACAAGGATCATACGAAGATGTCCAAGGAGTTTTTCTAAGTATTGAAGATTGACATGAATAGGTTCAAATCAATCTGGGGCCTAATGTTCGGGATATAACTACTGAGTATAAACTGCTCAGGAGGGGCCGGGTTATGCTCATCCGTATTGAAGCCCATGAAGACAAGGAATATGGCACTTTATTACAGAGACTTAGAGGCCCAGAGCCCAAGGGCGGATTAGGGCCCATAGACATAAACTGCCATGAGATATGTAACTTGTATTGTAAGATAGGGAAAGGTACAAACCGAGCCAGACACGTGTATGAGCCGGCCTCGGTATTCTGTAAACCGCCGAGCGTCAACCTGTGTATATAAAGGGACGACCCGACGACAGTTCAGGGACAGGGAACAACAACTCGAGAGATAGGTAAAGCGGATTCGCTCCTTGCTCATCGAGACCCCATCAATTCCACCACAACTGGATCGTAGGCTTTTACCTTCACCGTAAGGGGCCGAACCAGTATAAACTCCCCATGTCCTTTGTCCGGTTTAACCCCTTCAAGCTAATCTCGTTGCGATGGCTCCACGACTAAGTCCTCTCACTAGGACATCTGACGTGTTAATTCCACGACAATAATCCTTGGCTAACTCAAGCCATCTTTGTTGACGGAGATTTAAATCTGGCTGAGTAAATATATACTTGAGACTTTTGTGATCGGTAAAAATTTGGCACCTCTTCCCGATGAGATAGTGTCTCCAAATTTTTAGAGCATGAACCACCGCGGCCAATTCCAGATCATGAGCAGGATAATTTCCCTCGTGGGGTCGTAGCTGTCACGATGCATATGGTATTACCTTGCCGTCTTGCATAAGTACGCATCCAAGTCCTTGTCTGGAGGCGTCACAGTACACATCAAAACTGCGGTAGATATCTGGAAGAGTCAACACATGTGCGGTCGTCAGCCGTATCTTTAGCTCATTGAAACTCTTCTCGCAGTCTTCAGTCCATTCAAACTTCTTATCCTTTTTGAGAAGCTCCGTCATGGGTTTAGCAATCTTGGAAAAACCTTCAATGAAACGACTGTAGTATCCGGCTAATCCAAGAAAACTCCGGATCTGTGATATAGTTGTGGGCGGCAACCAATCAAGCACATCCTTTACTTTGCTTGGGTCCATGGCTATACCTTCAGCAGATAGCACATGTCCAAGAAATCCAACTTGCTTGAGCCAAAACTCACATTTACTGAATTTGGCGTATAGCTGATGGTCGCGGAGTCGCTGTAGCACTGCTCGGAGGTGTTCTTTGTGATCTTCTTCACTTTTTGAGTATATAAGTATGTCATCGATGAAGACTACCACGAACTTATCGAGGAAGTCCATGAATACTTTGTTCATCATATGCATGAAGAAGGCAGGGGCATTGGTGAGACCAAAGGACATAACTGTATATTCATAAAGACCGTATCGAGTGGTGAATGCGGTCTTAGGAATATCTTCCTTTTTAATCTTGTGCTGATGATATCCAGTCCGTAAATCAATCTTGGAGAATACCTTGGCCCCACTGAGCTGATCAAACAAGTCATCAATCCTTGGCCGCGGATATTTATTTTTGATGGTGACATCATTCAACTGACGATAATCCACACACATGCGGAGGTTGCCATCCTTCTTGTCCACGAAGATAGCAGGTGATACCCATGGTGAAGAGCTGGGACGGATATATCCTTTCTGGAGCATTTCATCAAGCTGTTTCTTTAGCTCCACTAATTCTGATGAGGGCATTCGGTAATACTTCTTGTATAACGGTGCGGTTCCGGGCACAAGATCTATTGCAAACTCAAGCTCTCGATCTGGTGGCATGCCTGACAGTTCTTCTGGAAATACATCAGGAAACTCACTGACCACATGAATTAATTCCAACTCAGCCACAGCGGTGAAGACCATTTCTTTCTTGGGTATGCTTCTGCGAGCATAGAATTTTGTAGTCTGCCCTTTCTGGCTGGTCAAAGTGACTTCTCGGGTCGCGCAATTTATGCTGACTTGATATTGGGTCAACCAATTCATACCCAAGATAACATCCAACTTTACAGACTCGATGATTATCAAAGAAGTTGGAAAGCAGACTCCGTTGATATTGATTTCCAGATTACGGCAGACCAGATTGCTCTTGATTAAGGATCCCAGGGTTTGTACCAGCATGTTCTTGCCCAAAAGCGAACAAGGAGATTTGTTTTGGGCAACAAAACTCTGAGAAATAAAAGAGTGGGAAGCCCCAGAGTCAAATAAAATTACTGCAGGTATGTTATTAACAGAAAACATACCAATGACGACTTCGGGGTTCTCTTGGGCTTCATCTGCGGAGAGGTGATGAACGTCCCAGTAATGTTTTGCTGGTTTGGGCACGACTCCATAAAGTTGACTTGTGGCCTGAATAGGGCATTCGCCTTGCTGTTCTTGGGACACTGTCTGGCATAATGTCCGGTTTGCCCACCACTGAAGCAAGAATTGTTGTGCTGGCGCTCCTCGTGCACTGGGTTGGTCACGACATTCTTGACTTGGGTGGTGGTCTTGTTAACATTCTGTTGCCAATTGGGCTTGTATTCCACCTGAGTCTGCTGCCAGGTACGAGCCTTTTGCACTGGTTTCCCTTCCTTCCTTGGCTCAAACTTGCGCTTGTGATCGTTATTAGCAGGCCTATTGTCTGATACGAGCTTGTGTTCCCTTTCAGCAATGAAAGCTTTGTTCACCAGAGTTTGGAAATCTGGGAAATCAAACATACTGAGGGTGCATCGGATTTGCGGGTTTAATCCACCAAGAAATCTATCAATCTTTCTTTCTTCGGTGGCCACGTCATATAGGGAGTAACGGGCCAGATGATTGAAGTTTTGCAAATATTCACCCACAGACTGATTTCCTTGGAGGAGTGCGAGAAATTCAGGCTGTTTAGTCTTCATAATTCCAGTAGGGATATGATATTTCCGGAAATGATCCTTGAATTTTGACCAGGTGATTTCTTCATCAGCAGGCCACATGGCTTTTGCATTTTCCCACCATATGGCAGTAGCGCCTTCAAGATAATGAGTTGCAAATGGAACCTTATCATCTTCTTCAGTACGAGCAATCTCAAGTTTCCTCTCAATAGTTTGCAACCAATCGTCTGCATCCAAGGGGTCAATAACCTAACTGAAACTGGGAGGCTTGGTTATCCAAAAATCTGGCAGATTGGAATGATGACCGTTCTAATTTCCATTCTGTCCAACCACAACTTGAACACTTCTTAATATTTCAATCAGATCATTATTCCTCCTTTCCTCAAACATACGCAGAATTTGCTCGGTGGTAGGCGGATTTGGCGGTGGAGGTGGTGGTGGAACGTACGGCTCAGGGGAGTGTCCTGCTTGTCGTGCGGAACGATGAACAGGAGTACCCTCACGAACGTTGCTACTGCTGCCTCCCCGCGGCATCCTATTGTGGATTTTTCCAAGGCAACGCAACCGAGATGAGAAACATTCAAAAATAAATTGGGGAAAAGCCAGCAACAAAACCCGAGAAAAACCGAAATAACAAAGAAAATACGGCGAATAAAATAGAGTTGCAACATAATTATACATAGACTCATACATGAAAGGTAAACAACATGCCAGGTTCAACTACTCTCATACAGGAAACGAAACATCATGACTCGTACGACTACATCCGTACACAATCCTAACGACTGCGAATACTCAGAAACTCTACTGCTCTGCTGGTGCTGCGGGGTCCTCTCCTGAAGCGGACTCGGATCCTGAACTGACGAGGTTAACTGAGACCTCCGGGTTAAAAGTAACACGACGACGCTGCCTCGAGGGCTCTCCCTCAGGGGCAGGTGTATGGTGAAGCATCGGGGCTACATGACTAGTGAGAAGTGAAACCCACTCAGCAGGAGCACTGAGAGGATTCACGGTCGAGGCGCCTGAGCTACTCGGAGGAGTAACCAGTGAAACAGGGGAACTAGAACTGGCTGGAATATAAGGAGTAAATCCCTGGGAGGATGGAGCAGTGACAGATCTAGTAGAGGCTAAAGCAGTACGAGCACGAGTTAGCTCTCGAGCCAGCTCCTGGATCATAAGATAGCTAGCAGTGATATAACGAGAAAGGTGGCTAGCAACACTATCAGACTCTGGATCAATGATAGGGAAACGGACACGACCATTGTCGTGCAGAGAAGGATAGTAGTGGAAACCTGGGTGGTTCTGCATCCGGACCTCGTTGTAACGAAGCTCGACAAGGACCTCGAATGCAGCAAACTGGACAGCCTGAGAAGCGGTAGAAGCCTAACTGCTCCGAGATGTACGAGTGTAAGTGCTGGAATCGGAACTGGTGCGCAGAGTAACCATTGCGTGATACTTATACACTGAGTCTGCTAGACGCTCCCGGTACACACGATAGCCTGGGTCGTCACCGAGGGGGTATAGCCGACGCCACACGTTACGAAGGAGATGCGGCAACATGTACGGCATCAGCTGCAACTGGCACGGATACGGCACCGGAGCCATCTACACTCACAACCATTAGCAGGTCAGCATAAAAAATACAACAAGTGCATGCAATGCAACAACCAGCTACAAAGGCTACCGGCACTCAACTTAAACTCGTATCTAACGTCCAGTTAACACGTCGTAGTCTAGCATGGCCTATAGTCAGCGCAGCTCTGATACCAAGCGTTGTGGCACCCCGGCTCAGAGCAACCGGTTTACCATGCATTGCCAGCCAGAGACCATGTCTTCTGGCAACACACAACATCTTGGTACAGAAAACAACCGCTTTATTGATGCTCGGATCAAAGTTTATATTACAACAGGGGGCGAGACCAAGCGGCACACACGGTGCGGCTGAACAATATGTACATTATTTAGTGAACATAAAGGGGCCTCGATCATAACAACTACGCGGCAGCGGAACAACGTTGTAGCGGAAACTCCATAGCACAGGACACCGATGTGGACACAATCTAAACTCGGACGGCACTCCTTTCCAACGAGACTTTCCTGAAATCTGGCATGACACGCCAGGTCAGTACATTGAATGTACTTGCAAGATCACAACAAACATAAACATAATGACAAACAATATCATGATAATTAACCAATTATTAACAATGCAACAATATATGCAACATGCAGTGATCCTGCTTTTATGAGAAAAATCCCTCGGACTGGCTTACCAACGGTGATCGCTCTTGGATCACAACCGTACCAACCTCGAGGTCTTAACTCAGTTTACCTCGTGATATTTTCGGCGATCACAACCACGACCAACACTTGGTCCCGAACATCAAGATGGCCTTCCCACCATCATCAACCGTGCAAAGTTTATCACTTAGTGTGCAAGATTTATTAAATGTTGACCCATGGTGTGACCTACTTTCGAGCGTGTCCGTAACTGTGGACTCGGCTATCGATAGATTAATACACTCTGCAGAGGTAGCGCACTGTACCCACACCATGGAACCCATGGCCTCGCACTCCCATTCGGGTGGTCCAACGGCATTCCGATGAAACCCCTCCATTGCCATGACACTCTCCCGGCCACTCCGACTCACTCCCCATCGGGCTAGTCCTGGGTGGCCCCGTGTCTACCAAAGACACCAACGACCACCGTCGTGGCCAAAACATAAACGTCCCACACGGGGCACGGTACCATAATCTCAACAACGACACACAAGGTTATGTCTGCTTACCGGGCCAGGGTACCGCACGCCCATAACCTTCCCTCGTTGGAGGCACTGACCAGAGGCGTGACAACGGACCGAATAAAGGCCTTCCCATAAAGGCAAATGTGGTTGCACTGGGAAAAACTCGTTTCAGTGGCACCATGACCCGGTCAACGATATATTCAAGTTGAGTTATTATCAGGTTCAACTTAAAGTGAAAATAACCGGTGTCATAGTATGCCATGAAATGCAACACGAACATATGCATCACAATTTAATGGAAATGACCGAGTCAACTATATTCATACTAAGCATAAAACTCAACAACTCATGACACTTCTCTGGTTAGGATTAAACCTCACTTCAAATAGAATCTTCTAGCAAATTTTACCATTTTTACTCATGCAAGAAAATAACTCCAACTAATTATTTATATTCATAACCATATTACTTCCTTCATAACAAAAATTAGTTCTAGTTTCTTAACCAACTTAGTTAGCTTTAAACTTTCTGTAAACCAAGCATATTAACTTAAACAAGCAACGAACAGAATGTAAATAACATGATAGTGATTTAAATGCATGGATTAAATCATTCATTCAAGTAGGAAAATCACAACTATTGTAATGGCACCATGAAAATGTTGCTGTGTCCGCCCTTAGTGCAGATGAGGTTCACAAGCCTCCTAGTGATCCTCAAGACAAGCCTCACTCTCTGAAAATAATTTTAAACACAAGAAGAAAATATCAAGAACCCTTCTGAAATTCACCAGAAAATCTAGATAGCAAAGAAAAATCTCATTTTTGGTGAGCTGCTAGATTTATTTACAAAGAACACAATGCAAAAAGAATTAATTCATTTGGACTTATGGTTAAAGAGTTTTGGCTGTTTTAAACTCTCTGGAATAATATGAATTTGAATTTAAATAAAAACAGACTGGGGGGGTGACGTCGAAGGCGTAAAGCCTCGGGGCGCCACCACTCGTACCGCTTCACGCGCGTACTGAGTGGCTGACTAGCGGGCCCCGCTAGTCAGGTGAGGGGGAGAGGGAGAAGGAAACAGAGGACGGCATGGCTTCGCCGGAGCACACGCCGGCGACGAGGGCTTCTTGGCCAAAACGAGAGGGAGGGATCAAGAGAGGAGACGGAGGCGCACCTGCCCATACCCGTAGAGTAGCTAGGGGTGGTCGGACGGCGTCGGAATCAACCTCTCTAGTGGAGGCAGAGAGCGGAGGTCGCCGGAGACGAAGACGACAGCGAACAGAGGCGACTCCAGGGGCTCCAATCAGGCGGAACAACACCACCGACGAGCGGCGGAGGCCCTGGAAGGGTTGCCCAGGCCTGGGAGGGACTGGAACCACGGAGACGACCCGAGAGGATCGCCAGCGAGCTCAAGCCCGGGGACGGCGGCCCGCGGCCTGCCCGGCCGGGCTACGACTTCTACAAGATCGTGGAGTGTGTGGGAGTGGTGGATGGTGCTCGAGGAGGCTGGGGAGGGCTCTATTTATAGCGGAGCGTCGAGGGGGGATCGGGCTCCGCCGGTGGACACCTGGACACGGCGCCCGACGACAAACGGCGTCAGTGAGAGGGGGAGAAGGCGACGCTACTCACGCGGGAACTGTGGGTGAGCGGGGACGAGCACAGGAGCGAGGGGAAGGCGACGAGCACAGTGCGCCGCACACTGTTGCGTTGGCCGGACCGCGCCCGTGCTCGCTGCGGCGAGCTCCGACGTCGGCGAGCGCCAGGGTGGAGTTAAGGGGTTTGGACGAGGATTGTGGCGAAGTTTGGCACGCTTAGGCAGTCGGGGAAGCGAGCACGCACGCAACAGAGCGCTCAGCGGCACTCAGAGTGCGGCGACATGCAGGTTGGCATCGTGCGCATGCGTGGTCACCGCGTGAACTCTTCCCTCAGGCCAATCTAAGTCCAAAGTTCATGTCTGGCTTGTTGTTCGTGGTAGTTTTAGGGGTTACCACACTTGGGTTTGGTCTCAGGTGCAGTAGAAAAGATTTCACACGCCTGGTAAGTTTCTGGACAGTAACTTTGAGAGGTTACTGTGGTCAAACTACTGGGAGTTGGGAGCTGGGCTTTGGAGGTTAGCAATCATCTACTAAGGTGATGATGCACAAGAAAAATCAGCCACAATGGAGGAAGTAAAATGGTAGTTGCTGTAGAAACTACCATTTCTGTCCAGAACAGAAAATATTTTCTGTAGCAAAAATATTCCAAATAGTGGTGAAATATTTTTTCTCAGGAAGGTGCCCTAGGGTTCAAAGAATATTTATTCTCAAATTTTTGTGGGCAAGAAAAATTGGGGTTGCTTTGGAGCTCACTGAGCTAGCTAGGTTTTAAGAGAGGGAATGAATATTTTTCATTAAAGAAAAATATTCAAAATATTATTTTGAGTTGAACCAGAGAGGAAATGATGGTTAGAAAGGGAAATGAGGCACTTGGGTGAAAGTCAAGCGGTGCCCAAGTGTTTAGTCCATATGAAAAGATTCAAAACCCAAATTTCAAAATCAAACCAACTGAAAATCAGGCAAAGAGAAGAGGGTAAAAACCAGGCTGTCACAATCCAAGTACTCAAAGCCCCCCTTGTCCAGTTCTTTTATGTGTTGCATGTACTTCTTCCAGTCTGCCTAATGTGTAGCTCTTGCAATTTTCCACAACTTGTCTTTGAAAACATCACCTTTCTAGTTCTTTGCAAATTTTTGATGCAGACGCCTCACACAAAATCCTATGTCGTGCATTAGGAAACAGTGCATTGACAACATTGATCAACCCGTACCTACACACAATTTATTTTGTCAACCGACAATCCATATGAGAAGCCACTATTTAGAAATATGAAAGCTAAAGTATGAAAAATATGAAATGCTACAATATGACAAATATGAAAAGATATAGTTTGACAAATGAGAATTCAGTGCTGGTAATTATGAAATGTAACAGTTTGACATATGAAAAGCTACCTTCTGCCTATCACTCATCAGTGTCCACAGGGCTGTGTTATCCATGTTTAGATCCTCCTTCAATGTGTTTAGAAACCACTTCCATGTATTATTATCTTCCACTTCAACTATTCCAATTGCAATGGGAAAGATGCAATCATTGGGATCAACTCCAACAACTGTCAACATCACTCCACCATACTTGTTCTTAATGTGGCACCCATCAATGCATATAATTGGCCTACAAGCTAGTAAGAAACCTCTCTTGCATGCATCCAATGACATGTAACAGTTCTCAAAAACTCCATCCTTTGCATTCACAAACATTGTATTTCCAGGATTTGACTTTCTGATTTCAGCTGCAAAGTCCCAAAGTAAATTGTATTGTTCCAGTTCATCTCCATTAATTTGCTTCAGTGCAATCCTTCTAGCTCTTGCTAGTTTGTTCTAGTAGGAAGCATATTGTAGTGCAACTGAACAAGCATGGCAAAGTTCATTAAGGACATCTTCTCATCTACTCTGAATGTCTCCAATACTTGCCACCCTGATATCTTGTTGTGAATTGCTTCAGTGCCCACTCTCTTTCACATGTATATTGTCCCACATACTTCTTCACAACCCATGCTTTAGTCCTGCTATCAGGTGCAACAGACAAGTACCAGGGACAATTTCCAACATAGCCTGCCCTTATCCTCTGCCTATCATTTTAAATGTAGTGTATTTGCACTCTTTGTTTGACAATGTACTCTTGAATTGCTACTCTAAGTTCAACCTTTCATGTTCTCTGGCCTCCACCTTTTGAGATTCACTTTCTTCTTCATTTTTTCCTTCCTTGAGCATCAACTGCTTCCACTTCCTCTGCTGAATCACTATCTTGAAGCTCTAAATCTTGTAGCTCTTGCAAGTCATCAGAACCATAGTCACTGTCTTGCTCCCTTTTGGATTTTTTTCTCCTATCCAAATTTCTCATCCACCCATTCTATTGGGAAACATAGTAGAAAACAAAAAATTTGCGCCTACGCAAACCCAAGATCAATATGAAGATGCATAACGGGTTGGGATCAAGATCGTTACCATCACCGAGTTGCAGCGGAAGAAGAACATGCCGGTGTAGATCGTACTTCGAGTCCCTCGAACCATTGATGAACGATCCCTCGTACCGCCCATGAACAGTCCCTCGAACCGAAGACCAAATGCACATCCTCTCTAGTTGGTTGCAAGCGGGACAGTCTCATGTTTTGTTCTTCTTTCTAGTTATTGTGTTACGGCATCCCTGTGACACAGTCACCTGTGTCTGGCCAGACGATGATGGATGTCGTCACACCGAGAGGTCCCTAAGAATATCTCTCCATCGTTGGAGGAGCAAATCCCACTCTTGAGCTATCTGGCCACTTGTCAAACTTTCCGATGAGCCTGTAAGTTTTCGTTATGATCACCGTGTTACAGCTGACGTTTGAGCAACCCCAAAGTCCACCGTAAGGTAAGAAGTGACCACAATACTCTCATGGTCTAAGGAGCAAAATCACATGTTAATACTCCGTGTCATTACAATTGATTACATAGGATATTATATCAATTCATAACAAACAAGTTTAGGCCGATTCAATATGATTGTTCTTCCAACATCATAATCTCAATGTTGTTTTAGGACTATCGTTACACATACCGATATCCTAAGATCCGGAAAACATGATCACCAACAACACTTGAGCTAGTCTTAGAGGCGATATTAGGAACCTTTATTTATCTGATTATCATTTCACACGTGCATATGAGTTTTCCATTGAGTCGCATATTCCAAGATCATAGCAGTTATAGCATGAATATAAACAATTAGTTATTGTGAAAATATAATAATATAATAATATTGCCTCTAGGGCATATTTCCAACAGTCTTCCACTTGCACTAGAGTCAATAATCTAGTTAGCACTTTAACTTTTACACCAATGGCAATCCAGTGTCAGTCCATGCTTTGCTTGTGGTATAGACTTCGTCCTATCGAATTTGACAATCTTCATATTCATGTGTATCTTTTGCATTTCAATGCATCTACCATGTTTTCACAAGAATTCCTAATTTATGTGAAACATGCTTTGTATGTATTGAATAACTAGTCGGACCTTTAATTTCTTAGATTGATCTACAAAACCACTATTGAGAATAGTGTTCCATTTGCACACTCACCTAGAAACCATACCAAGTTCATAAAATAACATTTGATTCATCACCCTCTATTGTTGCTTCTAAAGGTACGACATACTCAACCTTCTGTTATAGAATTCACCACAGTAACTTCTTAGAACAATTCCAACTTATTGTGCCACCATTAATCATTTAGTTGAAACCGAAAATCGCATGGAGCACTGATGACGATTTTATCAATGTACTACTTACAACGAGACTATATTGATGTAACTCCTTACAACAATCTCTTCATCTTCTCCGTATGCGAGAAACATGTCGTTAGTACTTAACAACATTTTCACTATTGTCCTATGATCAACAATTTGATCATTCTGGTAACTTACTCACAACTTACTTGGAGTACTGGACATATCTGGTTGTTTACATCCCATGGAACATTTTTAACACAAGTGTGATTGAAATCCCGTATTTCGCTCATCAGTATTTCCGAATACCTATTCTTGCTTAAAACTCCTTCCATGTGACTTTTACAAGAAACTCTTCTTGCGTATTTCATACTAAATTGCTTTAGTACTTTGTCAATATGTATTTTGGCTAAGCCTTGATTAGACACTACTATCTCTATAGATTTTAATTCTTCATACAAGGACTATATTGCCTAAGTACTTTACTGAAAAACTAGTTTCAGTAAAGTCTTAATCCGTGTCAAGAAATTTATATAATTTCTAATCAACAATGTGTCATGCACACACAGTGTTTAGAAATATTATCATGCTCCTACTAACTTTCTTGTAAATACAGGCATCTTTGTTTCTATTGATGAAATCATATTATTTGATCAATTCATTAAACACAAAGATTCCAACTCCATTACGCTTGCTTTAGATCATTACTGGATTTCTTGAAATTTGCAAACTTACTAGCATCCTCTAGATCGAAAACATTACCTTGTACCATATGAAATATACAACCTTGGTTCTATTTACATTTTATGGGAATCATTTTGATATCCATCTGTTATGTCTCATAACTGAAATGTTTAGCAATTGCTAGTTTAATCCAAACTGACTTTAAGTATTATTATAATGAGGCAATCTCGTCATAATCAACTTGATCCTTGATATTTTCATAAACTATTCGCAGCAAGTCAAGCATTATATATATTTTTATCTTTGTCAATCTATAATTATTTTGGCGTATAGCCAATTCCAGAGTCAGGGCTGATCAATGCTTCTATGTGAATTTTTTATAGGTTCATTATTTGTTTCAACAATATTGTGTCTGCATACCATGAAGGTTTTCACGAATTTTCCAACCTATATTGTCTATCTGCAAGTTCGATTGAAGTCTCTATATCTCATGTAAAGTCTTTCGTACCAGTCATGGTAGGAAATTCTAGGATCACTTCTAGCATTTCTTTTCTTTGACCTGATCATGAAGATTCTGCAGTCTTGTCGAGTTGCACTGTCCTCCCACTGTCTCTTTTGCAGAAAACGTTTTCTTCAAAATTTCTGCACTTTGTGACAAAACACGTTGCCCCGGCGTAGTGGTAGAGGAATACCCAACCATTTGGGATAACCTACAAAGTGGCACTTATATTGATGGCACTCTTTTAGTGTAAAACCCATAGTCTCTAAAGCATCACATTAAAAGTATATTAGCAAAATAATTAATGTCATATTTGATCGCACCATGTCATACATACTTGATTACATCTACTAAAAAACACTCTACTCTTAGTAGTGTTTCTAGGAAGGGCAAGCTATAAAATTCTTTTATAGCTCATCAGACATTTGCTGAATTGGTAACTCAAATATTCTTTTCTGCAATCCAACTATAGAAACATAATTTTCTTGTTACAATAATTTTTTACTTCATTTTGAAAATCTTTTGGAACATTTCCAAATATCCAGATTTATGTCTCAATTAGTAAATATAAATATCTACTTGAGTCATCCTGGAAGATAGACAAATCAACTGCTTGCAACAACACCTACTGGACCACATACATCAATATATACATATTTCCAATTATTTTGTTGCTCGTTATGGCATGTGAACAGTATTTTAGTTTACTTCACTATTTGGACGAAAGTTGCAAGTGTCAGATGATTCGTAATCATATGACTCCAAAATCCATCACCATGGAATTTATCCATGCGGGTTTCTCCAATGTGACTAAATGCAGTGCCACACCTATGTGGTATTTGATACCTCCTTTTATTGATCCGGTATTGGAATAGAAAAGAGTATCCTGCAACTATTTCCCCAAAGGTGACCCTGGGTTATCAAACCCATGAGAGGAAGATTCCCTTGAAGCGATGATCTCTAGCAAGCTTTTGTCAAAGTGTCAAATCCAGCTTTTGACCGGATCAACAAGCAAATAGTGATTCAAACACTTATAATAAAAAGAAGTACTGGTATGAAGTCTTATGCTCACACCTTTGTATTTGCACGGGGATCAAATAGGATATTAATTTATGCGCTAGAAGACACCCATCGAGATGTGCTTTTTACGGATCGAAGTGCGGGGATGTGTCCAAATAACATATTGACCGACACGAGTTCTACATCAAGAATTAGTTGTCCTACCACAAGCCCTATCCGTCGTGCGGGGTTGCCTCCATAATTAAGATAGTGAAATTAGACAAGTGCTTTGGCCATTTAATGACTACACCTCATTTATCCCCAAGGACATGATCCATGTTACCCTACTGAACCTTACCGCACCGGTGTTCGGCATAACACTTCATGGTCTCCTTACTCCTAGCCTCACCAGTGCTCAATCTCCATGATCCCAGGTACCCATGGGGATGAAGATCATGAACAAGACAAGAGACATGTTCACGGAAAAATTTTATTTTACACATACGGGACGTTATGTCAAAGTCTTCCATTGACCCCGACAACAAATACCTTGGGTTGCAGGGCTCATGCCTCAACCCATACCTTATCGAACTACTCACACATAGAGATCAGATCACGAGAAGAAAATATTGAAGAACACATCTTGAGATTGATTGATTGCAATATGTCTTACAATAGATGCCTTGTGTGATGCACGATTACAAGTATGAATTAGATGGAAGAACACTATGGTGGTGGTTGATAACCCACATGTATAGGGAATCGCAACAGTTTTCGAGGGTAGAGTATTCAACCCAAATTTATTTACTCGACACAAGGGGAGCCAAAGAATATTCACGAGTATTCGCAGTTGGGTTGTCAATTCAACCACACCTGAAAGACTTAATATCTGCAGCAAAGTATTTAGTAGCAAAGTAGTATGGAAGTAACGGTAACGGTGGCAAAAGTAACAGTAGCTGTTTTGTAGTGATTGTAACAGTCGTAGCAACGAAAGTAACTTAGCAAAGATCAATATAAAGTTCGTAGGCATTGGATCGGCAATGATAATTGTGTCGGATAATATTCATCATGTAGCAGTCATAACCTAGGGTGACACAGAACTAGCTCCAATTCATCAATGTAATTAATGTAGGCTGTACTCCCTCCGTCCCAAAATTCTTGTCTTCGATTTGTCTAAATACAAATGTATCAAGTCACGTTTTAGTATTAGGTACATACGTATCTAGATAAATCTAAGACAAGAATTTTGGGACAGAGGGAGTATTCCGTATATACTCATACGTGCTTATGGAAAAGAACTTGCATGACGTCTTTTGTCCTACCCTCCCATGGCAGCGGGGTCCTAATGGAAACTAATGGATATTAATTAAGGCCTGCTTTTAATAGAGAACCGGACCAAAGAATTAGCAATTAGTGAATACATGAACTCCTCAAACTACGGTAATCACCGGAAAGAATCCCAATTATTGTCACCTTGGGGTATACGGATCATAACTCGTAATAGGTGTCTACAACTTGCAAGATAGGATCAAGAACTCACTTATATTCATGAAAACATAATAGGTTCAGATCTGAAATCATGGCACTCGGGCCCTAGTGACAAGCATTAAGGATAGCAAAGTCATAGCAACATCAATCTCAGAACATAGTGGATAGTAGGGATCAAACCCTAACAAAACTAACTCGATTACATGTAAATCTCATCCAACCCATAACCGTCCAGCAAGCCTACGATGGAATTACTCACTCCCGGCGGTGAGCATCATGAAATTGGTGATGGATGAAGTTGTTGATGATGATGATGGCGACGAATCCCCCTCTCCGGAGCCCCGAACAGACTCCAGATCAGCCCTCCCGATGAAGAACAGGAGGCGGCAGTGGCTTCGTATCGTAAAATGCGATGAATCCTTTTCTTTGATTTTTCTCTCCTCGAATAGGTACTTATAGAGTTGGAGTTAGGGTCGGAGGAGGTCCAGGGGGCCCACAAGCCTACTAGGCGCGCCCACGCCCCCAGGGCTTGTGGCCTCTGGGTGGACCCCCTCTGGTTACTTCTTGCGTCAGTATGTTTTATATATTCCACAAAAATTCTCCGTAAATTTTCAGGTTAATCCGAGAAGTTTTATTTCTGCACAAAAATAACACCATGGCAATTCTGCTGAAAATAGCGTCAGTCCGGGTTAGTTCCATTCAAATCATGCAAATCAGAGTCCAAAACAAGGGCAAAAGAGTTTGGAAAAGCATACACGATGGAGACATATCAACTCCCCCAAGCTTAACCCATTGGTTGTCCTCAAGCAATTCAGTTGACAAACTGAAAGTGACAAAGAAAAACTTTTACACACTTTGCTTGATCTTGTTGTTGCAAATATGTATAGCCAGTATTCAGGTTTTCAGCGAAGATTATGAACTAACCATATTGACAATAAAATTTAGGTCTCACATTTACTCATATCAATGGCATAATCAACTAGCGAGCAATAATAATGAATCTCGGATGACAACACTTTTTCCAAAACAATCATGAGACAATATGACAAAATGGTATCTCGCTAGCCCTTACTGAGACCGTAAAACATAAATGTAGAGCATCCGTGAAGATCAAGGACTGACTAGACTTTATAATTCATGGCAAAAGAGATCCAGTCACACTCGTACTCAACATCAATTAATAACAAAGCATACAAATGACAGTGGTGCTCTGTAACTGGTGCCTTTTATAAGAGGATGATGACTCAACAATTAAAAGTAAATAGATAGGCCCTTCGCAGAGGGAAGCAGGGATTTGCAGAGGTACCAGAGCTCAGAGCTTTTAAAAAAGAGATGAATATAATTTTGAGCGGTATGCTTTCATTGTCAACATAACAACCAAGGGATCTCACTATCTTCCATACTAGATACATTATAGGCGGTTCCCAACCAGAATGGTAAAGTTTCTACTCCCCCTCCACCAACAATCACACTCCATGGCTAGCCGAATTCACGGGTACCGTCCATACCAACAACACTCCTGGGGGAGTTTTGTTTAAATATTATATTTTGATTTGAATTTGAGCATGGAACTGGGCATCTCGAATACCAGTCACTTTCTCGTGAATGACAAGTGAATAAACACTCGTCGTGAGAATAATCCACCTAGTAGGGAAGATACTCATAGCCCCCAGCCGCTACATGAGCGATTCGGGCATACAAAACAGATTATTATTTGAAGGTTTAGAGTTTGGCACATGCAAATTTACTTGAAATGGCAGGTAAATACCGCATATAGGTAGGTATGGTGGACTCATATGGAACAACTTGGGGTTTAAGGAAGTGGATGCACAAGAAGTATTCCTGCTTAGTACAAGTGAAGGCTAGCAAAAGATTGAGGAGCGACCAACTAGAGAGCGACAACGGTCATGAACATGCATTGAGATTAATCAACATTGAGTGCAAGTATGAGTAGGATATAAATCACCATGAACATAAATTTCGTGGAGGCTATGTTGTTTTTGATTGAACTACATGCGTGAGCATGTGCCAAGTCAAGCCACTTAAATGATTCAAAGGAGGATACCATCCTATCATACTTCATCATAACCATTTTAAAATGCATGTTCGCACACAAGACAAACCATTATCTAGTCCTGGCTAATTAAGCATCGCATGAGTAACTATAATCTCTAATTGTCATTGCAAACATGTTTCATTCATAATGGGCTGAATCAGGAACGACGAGCTAATCATATTTACAAAAGCAAAATAGGTCGAGTTCGTACCAGCTTTTCTCCATCTCAATCATTTCATCATATATTGTCATTATTGCCTTTCACTTGCACGACCGAATAGTGTGAATAATAATAAGAGTGCACGTGCATTGGACTAAGCTGGAATCTGCAAACATTTATTCAGAGGAGAAGACAAGGTGATATAGGCTCTTTGTTAGATCAACAATAATGCATATGAGAGCCACTCAACATTTTCATCGTGGTCTTCTCCTTACGACCCAAAGAAAAAGAAAAGAATTTCAAAGAAACACACTGAAATATTTTTGGAGTTTTTGTTTTTCTGAAGAGAGTAAAACGAAAATGAGAAAAAACTATTTACACGGGAAAGCTCCCAACAAGCAAAAGAAGAACGAGAAACCTATTTGGGTTTTCTTTTAATAATACTACTAAATAAACTAGAAATAAAAACTAAAAAGAAGTGAGAACTATTTTTTGGATTTTCTCAAAGTTTTTCAAACACACAAGAAGAAAGCAAGAAAATAAACTAACATGGATAATACAATGAAAAACTATGAACACCGACAACTGAAATAAGTGTGTGAACATGATTGTAATGTCGGTGTGAAATACGTACTCCCCCAAGCTTAGGCTTTTGGCCTAAGTTGGTCTAGGGCCACGACTCGAAATAACCCACTCCTGGATACTGATAACCCACAAGTATAGGGGATCGTTTGTAGCCTTCTTCGATAAATAAGAGTGTCGAACCCAACGAGGAGCTAAAGGCAGAACAAATATTCCCTCAAGTTCTATCGACCACCGATACAACTCTACGCACACTTAACGTTGCTTTACCCCAAACAAGTATGAAACTAGGAGTACTTTGCGAGAATAAAACTACGAATAAATTGCAAGGTAATAGAAGTGGATAGCTTTTGTCAACAAGAAAGTCATTTGTCCCTAGGCAATCGATAACAAGTACCGGTAATCATTTTTGTAATTTTATATGAGGGAGAGGCATGAGCTAACATACTTTCTCTACTTGGATCATATGCGCTTATGATTGGAACTCTAGCAAGCATCCACAACTACTAAAGATCATTAAGGTCGTGAAACCCAACCATAGCATTAAGTATCAAGTCCTCTTTATTCCCATACGCCATAACCCACTTATCCACGTTTAGGCTGCTGTCACCCCCGCAACACCGACAATAAGTAAACCATGACATATTGCAACACCCTACAGCAGGGGCCCCTCATGTTTGCGCGAGACGGAGGGCACCGTAGGACAGCACCAAAAATAAAATATACAATCATACCAACCAAGATCACGATTAACCCATAGGACAAAACGGATCTATTCAAAGACCATAGGGTAGCCAAATATCATTGGGAAACTTAATATATGGAGTTGAGCACCATGTTTAAGTAGAGATTGCAGCGGGGAGAAGGGGTGTTATACTGCTGCATAGAGGGGGAGAGAGTTGGTGTTGACGGTAGCAAGATTGTTGATGTAGATCGCCATCACGATCCTTGCCTCGGTGGCGTTCCGGCGCCACCGGGAGAGAGGGGGAGAGAGCCCCCCTCCTTCTTCTTCTTCCTTGGCGTCCCCCCTAGATGGGAGGAGAGTCCCCCCGTGGTCCATGGCCTCCATGGTGGCGGAGGGGCGGGAGCCCCTCCGAGATTGGATCTCTCTCTCTGTTCTCTTCTGTTTCGCGCTCCCAGATCTGGCCGAAAACCGTTTCTTATATTCCCGGAGATCCGTAACTCCGATTGCGCTGAGATTTTAACACGATTTTTTTCCGGATATAAGCTTCCTTGCGCCCGAAGTGGAGCTCCAACCGACATACGAGGCGAGCACAACCCACCACCATGCGCCTGGCACCTGGGGCGTGCCCTGGTGTCTTGTGGGCTGTGTGGGCCTCCGTTTGCGTTGATTCCAAGTCCCAAAAATCACATATATTCCAAAATAATTCTCTGTAAAATTTTATTGCATTTGGACTTTGTTTGATTTGGATTTTCCGCGATACAAAAAACATGCAAAAAAGACGAACTGGCACTGGGCACTGGATCAATAGGTTACTCCAATAAATCATATAAAAAGTTGCCAAAAATATGTGAAAGTTGTATGATATTGGCATGAAACAATCAAAAATTATAGATACGACGGAGACATATCAGCATCCCCAAGCTTAATTCCTGCTCGTCCTCTAGTAGGTAAATGATAAAAAGATAATTTTTGATGTGGAATGCTACCTAACATAAACTTGATCATATGTCTAATCATGGCATGAATATTAAGCACGAGTGATTCAAAGCAATGGTCTATAATTTGACATAAAGACATCAATACTCAGGCATCCCAACAAACAATCATGTCTTTCAAAATATCAATGCTAAAGAAAGCCATCCCTACAAAATCATATAGTCTTGTCATGCTCTGTCTTCTTAACACAAAGTAGTTATCATGCACGACCCCGATGACAAACCGAGCAATTGGTTCATACTTTTTAACGCACTTCAGTTTTTTCAACCCTCACATAATACATGAGCGCGAGCCATGGATATAGAACTATGGGCGGAATAGAGTATGATGATAGGGGTAAATATAGAGAAGACAAAAAAGCAAGGAAGTCTCACATCGACGCGGCTAACCAACGGGCTATGGAGATACCCATCAATTGATATCAACGTGAGGAGTAGGGATTGCCATGCAATGGATGCACTAAGAGCTATAAGTGTATGAAAGCTCAATATGAAACTAAGTGGGTGTGCATCTAATCCTATAATGAAAAATCACCACTAGTGTAAGAAAGTGACAACATAGGAGACTCTCGATATGAGAAACATGGTGCTACTTTGAAGCACAAGTGTGGTAAAGGATACTAACAATGCCCCTTCTCTCTTTGTTTAATTTTTCTTTTTCTTCTTTTCTTTTCTTTTCTTTTCTTTTCTTTTTATTTATTTTTTCTTTTTTTTCCTGTCATTGTCCGGAGTCTCATCCCGACTTGTGGGGGAATCATAGTCGCCATCATCCCTTCCTCACTGGGACAATGCTCTAAAAATGAATAATGATGATCATCACACTTCTATTTACTTATAACTCAAAAGAAATAAAAATTACAACTCGATACCTATGAAAAAGTATGACTCTATATGAATGCCTCTAGCATGTACCAATAATAGGTCTTCCGGCTGGGTGTGTTGGCCACGACATCCACTTTACCGGTTACAGAGAGACCAATATTATAATTCTTGGAGTATGTCCCAACCATCATATCTGCCTGAGATTCAGATCTGGTTGGTGTCAGGATATTCCAGACTCATCAAGTCTAGAAAGAAAAATAAAAGTTTGCAACACAAAACGTCAAGATGGCGTTGCGAGAGTCTCGGGGAGTGAACTACGATAGTAAGCTCCAAAAGATGAGCTGGTTCTGCTACATACATGTGAACACGCTGTCCTAGACAAGCATGACCACAGAGAAGTCTTATAATAAACACTACCGAGTTCAGGTGGGGAACCATCATCAAGGATTTTGAAGTCTTTACGCAAGTCCACGGATTAGATCCCAAGCATAGACTTCTCTTCCTTGAACAAATCAGTCAGTGGCTTGGTGTGCTAGGAAACACATATGGATTGGAGGTAGCCAACCTATCAAGCCATAGAGTACTTCGCACATAGGCGTGACTAACTTGGGATGATTCCAGTGGAAGCAAAAACAAGCTTTCTCTAATTCAAGGTGGCAACTTACATCAAATGCACGTGAATTAGAGGAAGTTACTTCTTTCATCCAAACATATCCTTCATGAGATAGCAAAAAGAAAATGCTTTCAAAAAGTTTCCAACACTAACTTAGATGTTCAACATGAATCATGGAAAAGATGAAAATGTTGTCAATGGGCTCAACAACAAACCATCCATGCTTCCATATAGATGGAATTCCACAATTAAGTGAACACGGTGATAGCATTGGTCAAACCAAAGGATGTAATGGTGTATGCTCGAGGGATCAACCACGAGTAAGATAACATTACGAACATCGTTTGTTCTGATTTGATTTGAGGATAGCCCACACTCAATTCAAAGTTTGGACAAGACAATAGATCCAATAACTGATCACGAGGACCAATCGATGAAGATATCATCTTTCTTCAACACACACACACACACACAAAAGGATATCCCTTAACATGAACTAAATCAGACAAGCTTTTATCTTCCAACTCTCCAAGTTGTTGTTTAGCTTAACCAACTTGCTCAGGGTATCCGTCGCGGATTCTTGGAGAAAGGGTGGTTTACAAGAAAACCAACTTGACCATGAACTCAACATAGCGGTCATGTGACGATCTGGTGATACTTCCGAGAAGATATTAGGAAAATCATGAACCACCGATATGTTACTAAGCTCGAGAACAATCTTGCTTTTCAGGCAAGACGATATGATCAAAAGAGTGAGGGATTCACACAATCCTAACTCATTGATCAAAGAGTGCACCAGAAGTAAGGACTAGCTAGCATGATCAATCTTAGGATGATGATTTAATAACCAACATGCTAAGAATGAGAATATTGTCCATTTACTACCAAGCAACGAGTTGCTCAGAGTATTGATTTCACACATCACAATTCACTTGTTGGCATTCCGGTTACAACAACACGAGGCGCGAGGAATGAATGATGATGGTGAGAAGTATTACTGCATCAAGAATTCATAAGAGATGGTGCAATTCCTATGATATTCTTCACATAAATAGGGTAATACTCCAAGGTAGAACAGAACAAAAGCTGGTTTGGCATTTGATCTGTGGAATACAACTAGTTTGACCCAATCCTAGATATGGATGAGGTACTGGAGTTTGTTTCTGCTAGTCATTCCAGAATAGAATGGCTTGATGGACCACAGGAGTAAAAGGCATCGATGAACACGAATGCACAACCACTCCTGACTATCAATTGATAGACGAGGGCCAGAAAATAACTAAAGAGGGACAACTCAAAGGAACATATAACTTTCTGAGTTGTGGATGCATAGATCAGCATGTCGAGCAAAGTTCAACAGGTTTCTTCCGGATAACCCATGCAGAGAGGTAGGACTAGCAGAGTCACAATATAGAATGGGGAACTCATCGAGAGCACTCTTGTTGTGATCTTTTGGTTCAATGTGTAGGGGATATGCCCTAGAGGCAATTATAAATGTTATTGATTATCTCCCTGTTCATAATTATGTTTATGTTCCATGCTATAACTGCTTTGGTTCCCGAGCCCGTATATCCATAAAGGCTCTGGGGAGAACCCATATGCACGTGTGGAATAATAAACGGTAAAATGTATTCATAGTTGTGCCTCTAAGACTAGCTCAAGTGTTGCATGATGATTATGTTTTCCCAATCATGGGCATGTCTATGCCAAGCAACTTTGAGGGCACAATGTCAGGAAGGGCATTTGTATTGAATCGACCCGAATTGATGTTATGCTATGAGATACATTCGTCACAAGTTAATGGTTTATAACACAGAGATAGTTAATGTTTGCATAATTCCTTAGACCATGAGAGTATCGAGTTTCTTCATGCTTGCTTCATGAACTTTGGGGTTTGTTAAACGTCATCCATAACTGGATGGCTATAACAGCGGCTTACAGGTTCATGGGAAAGTATGTTAAGTAACTTGATAGCTCGAGATTGGGATTTTCTCCTCCGACGATGGAGAGATATACTCGGGCCCTCTCGGTGTTACGGTGTCCATCATCGTCTGGCCAGACACTTTGTGATTTGATCACGGGGATGCCGGAACACGAAACGAGAAAAGAGAACAAAACCGGTAACGAGGTAACTTGCATAGTGGACAAAGTGTTGGCCCACGGGTATGCAATAAATCTCACCTCAGGTGTTTGTGATATATCGTGAAGCAACAGGAATAGCACACGGCAACTGGAGGTTCACTCGAATATTTATTCGTGTGGGTATAGGGGTCAATATGGGTGTCCACGGCTCCGATGTTGATCATTGATCGGAATGGGTTCCGGGTCATGTCTATACTTCACCGAACCTATAGGGTCACACGCTTAAGGGTCATCTATCTGCTGAATACTAGACAGGGACTGAGAGAAAATCACCGAAAAAGTTTCGGACAGCGGAAAAGTTCCGCAGAGAGAGGTCACCAGATGAGTTCCGGTGAAACTGAAAGGTTGTTTCAGGGGATACCATAAAGTCAAATTGGTTTCGGCACATGCCTGATAATTCTTGGAGGATGCCAGAATCATTCTGGAAGCTTTCTGGAATTTTTCGGGATAATAACCGGATATGCTCCGGAGCTGCCGGAACCACTTCAGATGTTTTTCGCAGATGAAATTCACTAATCTGAAATTGTTTCAGAACGAATCCAAAATCATTTTAGTGGGTACTGGAATTATTCTAAGACCCATAGAAATATTTTCGGATTTAGTGGACGCGAAAAATTGTCTTCATGAATAGTGAAAACGCATTCTTGTTTGCTTTTCGCAGATGAAAATCACTAAACCGAAATTGTTTCGGAACGCGTTGAAAATTATTTTAGTGGGTACTGGAAATGTTCTGAGCCCACATAAATATTTTCAGTTCGAACGTACGTTGAAAAATGTCATCATGAATAGTGAAAGTGCTTTTTGCTTGGCTTCTTGGAGAAGCCACCTTGAGGGCCTTTTTGGTATTTCCCCCCTTGGCTTCTTGGAGAAGCCACCCTTGGGCTTGGCCTATAAATAGGGGTGGAGGGGGCTGCCTAAAGGATCATCCCTTGCTCTCATACACATGCCATGCATTATCTGGCTTCTTCTCTCCCTCCCACGAAAAGAGTTTCGTAGAGCCGTAAGGCTGTCTGGGTTCCGGCAGGAACTAGTTCTGGACGGCGAAGCCCTGCCGGATAGTTGACACCGTATGTGTGCAACTCTGTAGAGAGATCGTAGTTTCGGTCTTAGTTCGTGAGTGCCTCCCGAAGGGCTGTCCGTGTGACCGTCCGAGTTTCGAAGGTCCTCCCGAAGGGCTGTCCGAGTGACCGTTCGAGTTTCGAAGGTCCTCCCGAAGGGCTGTCCGCGACACCGTCGGGGGGGGGGGGGCTGTTCGACCGCCTCCCGGAGGGTTGTCTGAGGAGCAGATGAGGGTATACATCCTCGCGGTTGGGAGGTTGTAAATCCTAGCTGCAGGGATCTGCACCGCCGATCGTCATCGACTCTACTTCCCGCTGCGCTACGAGTCGGTAACGAAAAAGATCAAACCATGTATGCAGTCTCCATAGTGGTCCTGGGCTGGTGCGTAGGTCGGAATTTTTTTATTATCTGCTGCGTTCCCCTTCACAATGAACTTCTGCCATAAGCAGTTCATTGTATTTGGAAGAAGGCAATACCACAGACCTTGAGGACTATCGCAAGGTTACTAATATCCTAAAGGAACGAGCAAACACTATCAACATGAGGTAAGTAGAGTGAATCTTGGGTCCAAGGACCCGAAAATAGAATACCTACTAACTAAATGGCATCACGGGATGCTTTCGAGAATGATGGCCAGAATCATCACACTGGTAACACAAAACATGGTTGGATTACTAGGTGATCCTCTAAGACACCTAGGGTCATAATAATAGCTCCAACATATATGTCGAGGCAATAGAGTACCTCAACTCACCAATTAGTGTGCTTAATCTGGCCCAAAAGGACATCAGGAACGGGAGGAAGGGATTTGCAAATGCATCAGACTGTTTAGAAACCTGGGATGACTCGGACAGCATAACGGCTGTAAATGCTTAGAAAAGATTTGAGACATTCACAAGGATTTGCATTGTCACTTAACAACATCATATCAAGGTTCTGGTTCAACTGAGAACATACTAAAAGTAGTAGAAACTGAACTGAGACTTGAATCCAGCAATCCTATAAGTCTATGGATTAGTAACACGTGATCCTGATAGAAAGAAGAGAAACCCTAGTTCTTAATCCCCGTAGAAAAGAAGAGGTTGACTCAGATCAGAAGGGCATAAGGTAAAGGAGTAAAAAGAGCCTTACGTTCCCTTCCACAATCAATTCCCTTATATAACTAAAGCATTTCTAGACTCAACTTCGACCAGTTTGCCTTGGTAATCCTACAGGCAGTCAGGCTCTGATACCAAAGCTGTCAGGACCCCAATCCTAAGTCACACCGATCTAGCATGTAACACCTCATATCACTTTGCGGCCTCACGCACGGTATTCCCACGGGTGTCGCCTTACCTGGCCCAGGACCGTTTGCGCCTTTTGGCTCATGTATATGATAGTGTCGCTAGCATCCATATGACAGAGAACCAGGGCCGACATGACTAGTCGTGAACCCAAAGTGGCACTAACTTACGGGGACAGGCATACATGAAACAACATCGAGCATGTCGGTCATCAGCATGTGAATCCGGGCTGTAGCAGCTGGGCTGACAGGACTCCGGGAACACGGGCTATAGCAGGCTAGCGGGACTCCGGAAGTCACCGCGTGACATTTCCCCGAAGGGACAGACACAGGAACGATGTGAAATCACATGCCGGCCGGTCTAAGTGTTCCGGAGCAGTAGTGCTGGGCTAGCAGGACTCCGGTAAACCGGGCTGTAGCGGACTACCAAGGCTCAGTGGAAGCACCAGACTACATTTCCCCATAAGAGAGGCTACCAAGGATAAACAACTAGATTGTCGGATCCCACACATACCAAGCATTTCAAAATCATACACACAATATGCTCGATATGTGCAAATACAACATGGCATCACAACAAGACTCTACGACTCGGAGTATTTATTCCATAGGCTCTGAGGAGCCAGGTATTACAAACATAGGTCTCATGACCCAACATACAGAGCATACAAGCAACAAGCACACGCGGAAGCTTAACTTGTCTGAGTACAAACAACTACAAATGAAAAAGGCTGAGAAGCCTGACCATCTACAAGATCCTACCGAGGGCACAAGATCGTAGCTGAGGTAACAAGCTAAACGTCGAAGTCCACGCGGAACTACTAGTGAGACTGAAGTCTCGCTGCAAAACATAAAATAAGCAAGAGTACAAATGTACCCAACAAGACTTACATCAGAACTAACTACATATGCATCGGTATCAACAAAGGGGTGGTGGGGTTTAACTGCAGCAAGCCAGCTTTGACTCGGTGGCTATCCTAAACTACGACTGCAAGTAACTCTTCTGAGGTGGCGCACACGAGTCCACATATTCACCATAACAATACACCACTATGGATCCGCTCCCGTCTCCCTACGAGAACTCCATCCATACCACTCACGCTTATCTTGCGCATTTTAGAGTATCCACTTTCACTTGTCTATGAACTGTACAGGCAACCCAGAAGTCCTTTACCGCGGACATGGCTATTCGAATAGATGATGTTAACCCTGCAGGGGTGTACTTCTTCACACACGCTCTTGCCACTTACCACCATGTACACATCGTGTATCTCGGCAACCTTCAAGCGGAAGCCTAGCGAGGGAGTCGGCCACGACCTGACTAACCACACAAGTCTCTAGTCCAGGTTTATCGCCTATTCGGGTTCCATCCGCAAGGAGATCCGGCCGGGGTGTCGCTCACGGCCCCAAACGATGTGAGCAGGGTTCCCAAGCCCACCATCCGGGTGCCACTTGGTACATCGTGCCACTGTGCCTAGTCTGTCCCTAGCCCACCTATACCGGGTGCCACTTGGTAGACTACTAACACTACCTACAAACACCAGAAACTAGTTGCGACTCCTGGACAGAGATCAGGTTGATTAATAAGTCGAGAGGGGCACTTAAGCATTCCAATGCATGGTAGTAACTGTTCATGGATCTCAAACACAGAACTCAGTTCCTGAGGACGGCTGCAATGAGACAACCCACCATGTACTCCTACATGGCCTCTCACCGCTACCTTTACCAAATCGTGTTCACACACTTAGCTCACACACAGTAGGACATGTTCATCACCATTCCAATTCATTCCCGATGAATCAGACCTGACTTAACTCTAAGCAGTAGCAGGCATGACAAACAAGCATGAATGAGTAGGCACATCAGGGCTCAAACAACTCCTACTCATACTAGTGGGTTTCATCTATTTATTGTGGCAATGACAGGTCATGTAGAGGAAAAGGGGTTCAGCTACCGCAACATGTAATAGTTGAATCGATGTTGTCCTAATGCAGTAAAAGAGAGCAGGACCGAGGGAGTGGGATTGTATCGGAATGAACAAGTGGTTTTTGCTTGCCTGGCACTTCTGAAGATAGCATTGAGTCTTCAGCAGTGTCAACGATCACAACGTCGGAACATCGTCTACCGAGAGGGGACAAATACCGGCAATAGAGAAGAAATATAATCAATGCAATGCTCAATATGATGCATGATCATGATATGGCAAAATGAGTGTGTTTTGGCTAATGCAACTTGGAACAGGTTGGTTTGAGCTCGTTTGAATCAAAGACTCAAATGCAAACCCAAAATATGAAGTCACATTAGTGCATTAACTTGTTTTAACTAAACAGCAAGGTTAAGTTGCTCTAACATGCATGAAAAGAGTACATATGGATAGATTGGATTTTTATGATCATTTTTCATATATAAATCTTTGCATTTGGAGTTACAGATTAATTTCTATGAATTTTTTAAGTTTGTAGCATTTTCAAAATTTCCTGTATAAGAATAAATCCAGTAAATGATTTATTGCGTCAGCATTGCGTCAGGGTGACGTCAGCAGTCAACGGGACGGTCCAGGTCAAACCTGACACGTGGGACCCATCAGTCAGTGACTCAGGGGTTAATTAAGGTTAAAACTAATCTTAACCAAAACTAATAATGGCCTGGGGCCCATATGTCAGTGAGAGAGGGGTTTAATTAGCGGGGTCATCAGTGGCTAATGTCGGTGCCACGTCACCAGCCACCAGGGTTAGACGCCGGCGACCTCAAGTCGCGGCGGAAGATCGCCGGAGCGGCGCTATGGGCGGCAGTGAGTCAAGCCAAGGGCACCAGGTGGTTGCTCTCGCTCGCCCGCATCCAGGGGAGGCACCGACTGGTCGCGGGGCGATTTGTAACGGCGGCGGCGGCAAGTTGGTTGGCGGCCAGAGTTCGGCAGACCTCGGGGACGGGGCTACGGTCCAAGGCAGGTCGAACGGGTGGTTACGCTCGTCTACTTGGAGCATTCTGAGCGCGTTGACGGGCTCGAACGCGGGCACCAGCGACTGTGCCCTCGACGGCCACATGGACGGCAGCCGGAAGCTCACGGCTCCGGTGGTTGTCATGGCTAGAGTGAGCAAAAGCACGTGGGGAGAGAGGGGAATTGAAGAGGAGCTCACGGTGGGGTCGACGGTAGTCTCAGCGGCCTCGGGGACGACCTCCAGCACTCGTATCGACGACGACCACCGCCGGCCAGATGCGGCGGTGGCGAGCTCGAGGGCAATGGATCCAGGCATCCGAGGTCATGTTCTTCGGCTTGGAGCTTCACGGCGTCAACGGGGGAGCTAGAGGAAATGGCAATGGGGCAAGGGGACGGTGGTGGGCGCGGTGGCAGTGAGCGGCAGCGACGGACGCGTTCGGGTCCGAGGTGCGGAGCGAGAGAGAGGCGGGGAACGGGGACGATAGCGAGAAGGTGGGGCTTGGGAACATGCGTGGCGTCCCTAGCCAGCTCCAGGCGGTCGGCGGCAAGCAGGAGGAGGCGTGGCGCCTCGCGCGCGCGTGCGCTGTCCCCCTCTGCCTACTGGCAAGAGGAAGCAGGTGACTGGCACGGGCCAGGTGGGCCGGCCCAGTCCGGGTAAGTGGCCTCTGGCCTTCTCTCTCTCTCTCTCTCTCTCTCTCTCTCTCTCTCTTTTCTATTTGTTTCTGTTTTCTATTTTATGCATTTGTTTTAGCTTTAAATAAAATGCCAGGGCATTTCCAAAAATCATGAGACTGCTTGTGGCCACTGCTTGGATTATTTCCAACAGCACACATTTCAGTTCATGAATATTTGGACATTTAAAATAATATATAAAATTTAAATGCCCCAATGCAAATAAGGTATGATTTAATTCAGCGACCCAATGTTGTCCTAGAAAAATGTGAACCATTTTTGACAGAAGTTCTAGACCAAGGCAAAGATGATGAACATTTTAGAAGGGCATTTCAGGTTCATTGAAAAGATTTAATTTTGACCCTAGTTGAATTTCATTTGCTGCCAGGGTTTGAACATCCCCATTTCAACTTTCAAAGAAATTTAGACATGATGCATGGATGCTTGTGCAACTATTTGCAACCAAATTCTAGGGCTGTGACAACTCACCCCCACTAAACAAGAATCTCGTCCCGAGATTCAAGACGTGAGGTAAGGAGACAGAGGGGATACAAAGCTAACTTGATCTTCATGATCCAACTTACACTTCATAAGAATGTTGATGCGATCATCATCTTGATCTTGACATCTTTGCTCTCGATATTTTCATCCAAGACGACGACAGAAATAAACTCTACAGGATTCGATCTTCTCGAAGATCGAGCAACTCACGATCAATTCATGGAATGAGACATAACAACATCTCTTGAGCTGAGACACATAACACACACCAGGGGTGATGGAAAAGTAGATGACGAAGGTTCAAGTTGTAGGCAACGATTCCACGCTTGAGTAAGATGGTGCATGGTTTCAAAGTAGCAAGGAGATAATTGCCATGATTCCATAACGTGACACCTCGGGGGAGGTGACTCGTAGAATTATTCCCTTAAGTGGCAAGAGGAATTACTTTTGATGCATAGATCATTGGAACTCTTCATACCAGCCTGAGGGAATTCACAATTGATCGTTTGAAGGAATTCGAAAGAATGGCATACTTAGTTTGGAAAGGAAACTAGAGTTATAAGACAACTCAGCAGATGGGAAGCACATTCCAAATGATGCCGAGGATATAATCCAGTGACTTAGCATGCTCTCAAGAACTTGAGCATTTCCATATCCATCAAGGTTTGCCAACATCTGTGCCAAGATGTTGGTGACACCTCGTACTACCATGATGAATATCGGTGGAGGATGCAGATGCATAGGAAGTTAACACCTTCTCAGATTTCACGTTAGCGAGGCCAAGGGAACAAAATCTGGATGATCGACCGAGAGACATTTAGCACTCCGCTTCTAATGTTCTCCTTGATGTGCTTGCGTAACCCATTTATAGATATGGTTTGCTATCTAGAACGTCAAGTAAAAGGTCGGACTTCAGGAGCACAATAATCCATAAGGAACAACCACTGGAGTAAATCCTACGAAATCCTTATGGGGAGGTGGCCAACTTCCTCAATCAAGATACTACAATAATAGGTCTTCCGGCAGGGTGTGTTGGCCACGACATCCACTTTACCGGTTACAGAGAGACCAATATTATAGTTCTTGGAGTATGTCCCAACCATCATATCTGCTTGAGATTCAGATCTGGTTGGTGTCAGGATATTCCAGACTCATCAAGTCTAGAAAGAAAAATGAAAGTTTGCAACACAAAACGTCAAGATGGTGTTGCGAGAGTCTCGGGGAGTGAACTACAATAGTAAGCTCCAAAAGATGAGCTGGTTCTGCTACATACATGTGAACACGCTGTCCTAGACAACCATGACCACGTAGAAGTCTTATAATAAACACTATCAAGTTTAGGTGGGGAACCATCATCAAGGATTTTGAAGTCTTTACGCAAGTCCATGGATTAGATCCCAAGCATAGACTTCTCTTCCTTGAACAAATCAGTCAGTGGCTTGGTGTGCTAGGAAACACATATGGATTGGAGGCGGCCAACCTATCAAGCCATAAAGTACTTCGCACATAGGCGTGACTAACTTGGGATGATTCCAGAGGAAGCAAAAACAAGCTTTCTCTAATTCAAGGCGGCAACTTACATCAAATGCACGTGAATTAGAGGAAGTTACTTATTTCATCCAAACACATCCTTCATGAGATAGCACAAAGAAAATGCTTTCAAAAAGTTTCCAACACTAACTTAGATGTTCAACATGAATCATGTACAAGATGAAAATGTTGTCAATGGGCTCAACAACAAACCATCCAGGCTTCCATATAGATGGAATTCCACAATTAAGTGAACACGGTGATAGCATTGGTCAGACCAAAGGATGTAATGGTGTATGCTCGAGGGATCAACCATGAGTAAGACAACATTATGAACATCGTTTGTTCTGATTTGATTTGAGGATAGCCCACACTCAATTCAAAGTTTGGACAAGACAATAGATCCAATAACTGATCACGAGGACCAATCGATGAAGATATCATCTTTCTTCAACACACACACACAAAAGGATATCCCTTAACATGAACTAAATCAGACAAGCTTTTATCTTCCAACTCTCCAAGTTGTTGTTTAGCTTAACCAACTTGCTCAGGGTATCCGACGCGGATTCTTGGAGAAAGGGTGGTTTACAAGAAAACCAACTTGACCATGAACTCAACATAGCGGTCAGGTGACGATCTGGTGATACTTCCAAGAAGATATTCGGAAAATCATGAACCACCGATATGTTACTAAGCTTGAGAATAATCTTGCTTTTCAGCCAAGACGATATGATCAAAAGAGTGAGGGATTGACACAATCCTAACTCATTGATCGAAGAGTGCACCAGAAGTAAGGACTAGGTAGCATGATCAATCTTAGGATGATGATTTAATAACCAACACGCTAAGAATGAGAATATTGTCCATTTACTACCAAGCAACGAGTTGCTCAGAGTATTGATTTCACACATCACAATTCACTTGTTGGCATTCCGGTTACAACAACACGAGGCGCGAGGAATGAATGATGATGGTGAGAAGTATTACTGCATCAAGAATTCATAAGAGATGGTGCAATTCCTATGATATTCTTCACATAAATAGGGTAATACTCCAAGGTAGAACAGAACAAAAGCTGGTTTGGCATTTGATCTGCGGAATACAACTACTTTGACCCAATCCTAGACATGGAGGAGCTACTGGAGTTTGTTTCTCCTAGTCATTCCGGAATAGAATGGCTTGACGGACCACAGGAGTAAAAGGCATCGATGAACACGAATGCACAACCACTCCTGACTATCAATTGATAGACGAGGGCCAGAAAATAACTAAAGAGGGACAACTCAAAGGAACAGATAACTTTCTAAGTTGTGGATGCATAGATCAGTATGTCGAGCAAAGTTCAACATGTTTCTTCCAGATAACCCATGCAGAGAGGTAGGACTCGCAGAGTCACAATATAGAATGGGAATTCATCGAGAGCACTCTTGTTGTGATCTTTTGGTTCAAAGAACTTCTACCATAAGCAGTTCATGGTATTTGGAAGAAGGCAATACCACGGACCTCGAGGACTATCGCAAGGTTACTAATATCCTAAAGGAACGAGCAAACACTATCAACATGAGGTAAGTAGAGTGAATCTTGGGTCCAAGGACCCGAAAATAGAATACCTACTAACTAGATGGCATCACGGGATGCTTTCGAGAATGATGGCGAGAATCATCACACTGGTAACACAAAATATGGTTGGATTACTAGGTGATCCTCTAAGACACCTAGGGTCATAATAATAGCTCCAACATAGATGTCGAGGCAATAGAGTACCTCAACTCACCAATTAGTGTGCTTAATCTGGCCCAAAAGGACATCAGGAACGGGAGGAAGGGATTTGCAAATGCATCAGACTGTTTAGAAACCTGGGATGACTCGGATAGCATAACAGCTGTAAATGCTCAGAAAAGATTTGAGACATTCACAAGGATTTGCATTGTCACTTAACAACATCATATAAGGTTCTGGTTCAACTGAGAACATACTAAAAGTAGTAGAAACTGAACTGAGACTTGAATCCAGCAATCCTATAAGTCTATGGATTAGTAACACATGATCCTGATAGAAAGAAGAGAAAGCCTAGTTCTTAATCCCCGTAGAAAAGAAGAGGTTGACTCAGATCAGAAGGACATAAGGTAAAGGAGTAAAAATAGCCTTACGTTCCCTTCCACAATCAATTCCCTTATATAACTAAAGCATTTCTAGACTCAACTTCGACCAGTTTGGCTTGGTAATCCTACAGGCAGTCAGGCTCTGATACCAAAGCTGTCAGGACCCCGATCCTAAGTCACACCGATCTAGCATGTAACACCTCATATCACTTTGCGTCCTCACGCACGGTATTCCCACGGGTGTTGCCTTACCTGGCCCGGGACCGTTTGCGCCTTTTTGCTCACGTATATGATAGTGTCGCTAGCATCCATATGACAGAGAACCCGGGCCGACATGACTAGTCGTGAACCCAAAGTGGCACTAACTTACGGGGACAGGCATACATGAAACAACATCGAGCATGTCGGTTATCAGCGTGTGAATCCGGGTTGTGGCAGCTGGGCTAACAGGACTCCGGGAACCCAGGCTGTAGTAGGCTAGCAGGACTCCGGAAGTCACCGCGTGACATTTCCCCGAAGGGACAGACACAGGAACGATGTGAATCACATGCCGGCCAGTCTAAGTGTTCCGGAGCAGTAGTGCTGGGCTAGCAGGACTCCGGTAAACCGGGCTGTAGCGGACTACCAAGGCTCAGTGGATGCACCAGACTACATTTACCCAAAAGAGAGGCTACCAAGGATAAACAGCTAGATTATCGGATCCCACACATAACAAGCATTTCAAAATCATACACACAATATGCTCGATATGTGCAAATACAACATGTCATCACAACAAGACTCTACGACTCAGAGTATTTATTCAATAGGCTCCGAGGAGCCAGGTATTACAAACATAGGTCTCATGACCCAACATATACAGAGCATACAAGCAACAAGCACACGCGGAAGCTTAACTTGTCTGAGTACAGACAACTACAAATGAAAAAGGCTGAGAAGCCTGACCATCTACAAGATCCTGCCGAGGGCACAAGATCGTAGCTGAGGTAACAAGCTAAACGTCGAAGTCCACGCGGAACTACTAGTGAGACTGAAGTCTCGCTGCAAAACATAAAATAAGCAAGAGTCAAATGTACCCAGCAAGACTTACATCAGAACTAACTACATATGCATCGGTATCAACAAAGGGGGTGGTGGGGTTTAACTGCAGCAAGCCAGCTTTGACTCGGTGGCTATCCTAAACTACGACTGCAAGTAACTCTTCTGAGGTGGCGCACACGAGTCCACATATTCACCATAACAATACACCACTATGGATCCGCTCCCGTCTCCCTACGAGAACGCCATCCATAACACTCACGCTTATCTTGCGCATTTTAGAGTATCCACTTTCACTTGTCTATGAACTGTACAGGCAACCCAGAAGTCCTTTACCGCGGACATGGCTATTCGAATAGATGATGTTAACCCTGCAGGGGTGTACTTCTTCACACACGCTCTCGCCACTTACCACCATGTACACATCGTGTATCTCGGCAACCTTCAAGCGGAAGCCTGGCGAGGGAGTCGGCCACGAGCTGACTAACCACACAAGTATCTAGTCCAGGTTTATCGCCTATTCGGGTTCCATCCGCAAGGAGATCCGGCCGGGGTGTCGCTCACGGCCCCAAACCATATGAGCAGGGTTCCCAAGCCCACCATCCGGGTGCCACTTGGTACATCGTGCCACTGTGCCTAGTCTGTCCCAAGCCCACCTATACCGGGTGCCACTTGGTAGACTACTAACACTACCTACAAACACCAGAAACTAGTTGCGACTCCTGGACAGAGATCAGGTTGATTAATAAGTCGAGAGGGGCACTTAAGCATTCCAATGCATGGTAGTAACTGTTCATGGATCTCAAACACAGAACTCAGTTCCTGAGGACGGCTGCAATGAGACAACCCACCATGTACTCCTACATGGCCTCTCACCGCTACCTTTACCAAATCGTGTTCACACACTTAGCTCACACACAGTAGGACATGTTCATCACCATTCCAATTCATTCCCGATGAATCAGACCTGACTTAACTCTAAGTAGTAGCAGGCATGACAAACAAGCATGAATGAGTAGGCACATCAGGGCTCAAACAACTCCTACTCATGCTAGTGGGTTTCATCTATTTACTGTGGCAATGACAGGTCATGCAGAGGAAAAGGGGTTCAGCTACCGCAGCATGTAATAGTTGAATCGATGTTGTCCTAATGCAGTAAAAGAGAGCAGGACCGAGGGAGTGGAATTATATCAGAATGAACAAGTGGTTTTTGCTTGCCTGGCACTTCTGAAGATAGCATTGAGTCTTCAGCAGTGTCAACGATCACAACGTTGGAATATCGTCTACCGAGAGGGGACAAATACCGGCAATAGAGAAGAAATACAATCAATGCAATGCTCAATATGATGCATGATCATGATATGGCAAAATGAGTGTGTTTTGGCTAATGCAACTTGGAACAGGTTGGTTTGAGCTCGTTTGAATCAAAGACTCAAATGCAAACCCAAAATATGAAGTCACATTAGTGCATTAACTTGTTTTAACTAAACAGCAAGGTTAAGTTGCTCTAACATGCATGAAAAGAGTACATATGGATAGATTGGATTTTTATGATCATTTTTCATATATAAATCTTTGCATTTGGAGTTACAGATTAATTTCTATGAATTTTTTAAGTTTGTAGCATTTTTGGAATTTCCTGTATAAGAATAAATCCAGTAAATGATTTATTGCGTCAGCATTGCGTTAGGGTGACGTCAGCAGTCAACGAGACGGTCCAGGTCAAACCTGACACGTGGGACCCATCAGTCAGTGACTCAGGGGTTAATTAAGGTTAAAACTAATCTTAACCAAAACTAATAATGGACTGGGGCCCATATGTTAGTGAGAGAGGGGTTTAATTAGCAGGGTCATCAGTGGCTAATGACGGTGCCACATCACCAGCCACCAGGGTTAGACGCCGGCAACCTCAAGTCGTGGCGGAAGATCGCCGGAGCGGCGCTATTGGCGGCAGTGAGTCAAGCCAAGGGCACCAGGGGGTTGCCTTCGCTCGCCCGCATCCAGGGGAGGCACCGACTGGTCGCGGGGCGATCTATAACGGCGGCGGCGGCAAGTTGGGCGGCGGCCGGAGTTCGGCCGACCTCGGGGACGGGGTTACGGTGCAAGGCAGGTCGAACGGGTGGTTGCGCTCGTCTACTGGGAGCATTCTGATCGCGTTGACGGGCTCGAACGCGATCACCAGCGACTGTGCCTGCGACGGCCACATGGACGACGGCCAGAAGCTCACGGCTCCGGTGGTTGTCATGGCTAGGGCGAGCAAAAGCGCGCGGGGAGAGAGGGGAATCGAAGAAGAGCTCACGGTGGGGTCGACGACAGTCTCAGCGGCCTCGGGGACGACCTCCAGCGCACGTATCGACGACGACCTCCGGCGGCCAGATGCGGCGGTGCCGAGCTCGAAGGCAATGGGTCTAGGCATCCGAGGTCGTGTTCTTTGGTTGGAGCTTCACGGCGTCGACGGGGGAGCTAGAGGAAACGACAACGGGGCAAGGGGACGGCGGTGGGCGCGGTGGCAGTGAGCGGCGGCGACGAACGCGTTTGGGTCCGAGGTGCGGAGCGAGAGAGAGGCGGGGAACGGGGACGAGAGCAAGAAGGTGGGGCTTGGGAACATGCGTGGCGTCCCTAGCCAGCTCCAGGCGGTCGGCGACAAGCAGGAGGAGGCGTGGCGCCTCGCGCGCGCGTGCGTTGTCCCCCTCTGCCTACTAGCGAGAGGAAGCAGGTGACTCGCACGGGCCAGGTGGGCCGGCCCAGTCCGGGTAAGTGGCCTCTGGGCTTCTCTCTCTCTCTCTCTCTCTCTTTTCTATTTGTTTTTGTTTTCTATTTTATGCATTTGTTTTAGCTTTAAATAAAATGCCAGGGCATTTCCAAAAATCATGAGACTGCTTGTGGCCACTGCTTGGATTATTTCCAACAGCACACATTTCAGTTCATGAATATTTGGACATTTAAAATAATATATAAAATTTAAATGCCCAAATGCAAATAAGGTATGATTTAATTCAGCGACCCAATGTTGTCCTAGAAAAATGTGAACCATTTTTGACAGTGGTTCTAGACCAAGGCAAAGATGATGAACATTTTAGAAGGGCATTTCAGGTTCATTGAAAAGATTTAATTTTGACCCTAGTTGAATTTCATTTGCTGCCAGGGTTTGAACATCCCCATTTCAACTTTCAAAGAAATTTAGACATGATGCATGGATGCTTGTGCAACTATTTTCAACCAAATTCTAGGGCTGTGACAGTTGTATGGCAATATATCTCGGAATGGCCATGGTAAAGCCATAATAGGTAGGTATGGTGACTGTTTTGAGGAAGATATAATAAGGCTTATGTTTTATAGAGCGTATCATATCACGGGGTTTGGAAGCCATAATAGGTAGGTATGGTGACTGTTTTGAGGAAGATATAATAAGGCTTATGTGTGATAGAGCGTATCATATCACGGGGTTTGGATGCACCAGCGAAGTTTGCACCACGTCTCGAGGTGAGAAAGGGCAATGCACGGTACCGTAGAGGCTAGCAAATTGCGGAAAGGTAAGAGTGCGTATAATCCATGGACTCACATTAGTCATAAAGAACTCATATACTTATTGCAAAAGTGTATTAGCCCTCGAAGCAAAGTACTACTACGCATGCCCCTAGGGGATAGATTGGTAGGAAAATACCATCGCTCGTCCCCACCCGCCACCCATAAGGAGGACAATAAATAATAAATCATGCTCCAACATCATAGCGTAACGAGAGACTATATGTGCATGGTTGGGAATCACAAACCTTAACACAAATATTCTTACTAAACACAACCATTTACTAATACCTCCCACATATTCCATCTCTATATCGCGAAACTATTGCAAGGAATCAAACATATCATATTCAGTGATCCATAAGTTTTATGTAGGATTTCATGACTAACCATGCAATTGACCAACTCCTGTTGACTCTCTAAATAGATATAAGTGAAGCATGAGAGTTTAATTCTTTCTACAAAATACCATGCTCTAACAAATATAAGTGAAGCAAAATAGCATTCTAGAAATAACGGTTTTCTATGTGAAGAGAAACAGGCAATCCAAACTTCAAATGATATAAGTGAAGCACATGAAGCATTCTATAAAGCCGCACTCAAAAGATATACGTGAAGTGCAATGAGCATTCTATAAATCAACCATGGACTATCTCATACCATCATGGTGCATAAAATAAAAATAAAAACTAAACACAAAAGACGCTCCAAGATTTACACATATCACGTGAACGAAACAAAGACGAAAACATACCGATGCTTGTTGAAGAAAGATGGGATGCCTTCCGGGGCATCCCCAAGCTTAGACGCTTGAGTCTCCTTGAATATTTACTTGGGGTGCCTTGGGCATCCCCAAGCTTGAGCTCTTGCCTCTCCTCCTCCTCCTCATATCGAGACCTCCTCGATCTTCGATCACTTTATCCACACAAAACTCAACAGAAAGCTCGGTAAGATCCGTTAGTATAATAAAGCAAATCACTACTCCAAGTACTGTTGCAAACCAATTCATATTTTTTTTTGCATTGTAGCTACTTTAATATAACTTTTTCATGGCTTATTCCACTGATAGAATCAATAGTTTAATCAAAACAAGCAAAACAATGCATCAAAAACAGAATCTGTCTTAAACAGGACAGTCTGTAGTAATCGGAACATTCACCATACTTCTGGTACTCCAAAAATTCTGAAAAATTAGGAAAAAAATAAACAATTTGTATATCAAGAATGTGCAAAAAGTTTCATAAACTTTTGACGTTCCAGTTAAAAATATAAAATGACGCACTACAACCAAAGTTTCTCCTTTTACACCGCACATACCAACAAGCAATCTACTCATCCTAAAGGCAAATCTTGGCACAATAATTTTACATTACAATGGATTTGTACAAGGGGATAATTATTTTTGTTTAAAAGTTTCTGCAATTCAAGATTCACAAAGTTTCCATGGGCATGAACAAAGTTCAAGGCATGCTCCCGCTTCCACGGTGCTCATCCTTCTCACTTTCACTTTTCTTTTTGTGAAGTTTTAAGTTCCCCTCTCTATATATATTTTTTGTTTTAAAATTTATAAAAGCACTCCACAGAAATAAATGAATCTCTAAAACTTCCGGGTTGTCTCCTTGGCAGCGCTTTCTTTAAAGCCATTAAGCTAGGCATAAAGTGCTCAAGTAATGAATCCACCCGGATCCCAATGTATATATCAAAACCAATTTTAATTAGCAATGATTTGGCATTTAGTAGTGAGCACAAAGCAACATATCTCATGCAATGACGAAGTCAAACTCTCTTCCTATGCATCGGCATGCCATACAAGAACCATTCATGCACATCAAGTAAAGGCCAATACATAGCATAAGCAGTTTCTTGTAATTCTATCGTGTTGGAAACATAGAGAGGCGGAGATGTAGTTCCTATCTCATAATATTTGCAAGTAGGAGCAGCAAGCACATGCATATTACACTCATCAAAATCATCATGTGTAACGGTAAAAGGCAACCCATCAATATAATCCTTAATAAGAGCAAACTTCTCCGGTATAGTGTAGTGGGGAGAATTCAAAAAGATAATAGGACTATCATGTGTGGGTGCAATAGCAACATTTCATTTTTAACATAAGGGACAATAGCAAGTTCATCTCCATAAGCATAATTCATATTGGCATCAAGGCCACAAGCATAGCAATCATCAAGTTCATCAAAAAGGGATATTTCAAACGAATCAATGGGATCATAGCAATTATCATAGCATTCATCCTTCGGTAAGAACGAAGGGAAATTAAACAATGTATGAGTTGAAGAGTTACTCTCATTAGAAGGTGGGCACGGGTGATCAATCCGCTCTTCCTCCTTTTGTTCTTCTCTCTCCTCCTCATCTTTTTCATCCAATGGGCTCACAATATCATCAATTTCTTTTTCCATAGACTTCTGCAAAATATTAATCTCTTCTTAGACAGTAGAGACTCTCTCAATAAATACATCAATATCGTAATTGCATTTATAATTATCATAGAAATATTTAAGGATAGAAAAAATTTCAGGTCTATAAACTGAATCATCAAAATCTTCAAAATTTATAAACAAAGATTCAATTTCATAAGCACCCTTAAAAGCAACAAATTCTTCTATTCGTTCCACATCATAGTAATCATATATACCTCTAGCATAAGAAGCCAAGGTTTCATTATCATTAAATTCACATGAAAAGGGAAGATGTGGAGCGTTCATCCTAGAGCAACAAGTATAATCATATCTCAAGCATAGCTCCCAAGCATACCAATGCAACATATGAATTTGATCCCATAACAATTTATATTTATGAGTCAGGCGATAATCCCTAAATTATTCACGTTGATCCAACGTTACTCCCATTATATAGTTGAATGGGGTTTTCTCAGGATTATCATAGTAGTGCATAATATCTTTCACATAACAAGCATCGAGGGTTTTAGGAGGTTCCCCATCTCCATGAGTAGTAAGTACAACTAGTTTTATTGGTGTTTCGTGTTCCATATCCATAACTAAAGATAGAGAACAACTTAGAACAGGAAATAAAAACTACTTAGTGATAAAGCAAACAAGCACACACGAGAATATTCACCCCACGCTATTGCTCCCCGGCAACGGCGCCAGAAAAAGGTCTTGATAAACCACAAGTATTTGGGATCGTTTGTAGCCTTCCTCGATAAATAAGAGTGTCGAACCCAATGAGGAGCTAAAGGCAGAACAAATATTCTCTCAAGTTCTATCGACCACCGATACAACTCTACGCACACTTAACGTTGCTTTACCCAAAACAAGTATGAAACTAGGAGTACTTTGCGAGAATAAAGCTATGAATAAATTGCAAGGTAATAAAAGTGGATAGCTTTTGTCAGCAAGAAAGTCATTTGTCCCTAGGCAATCGATATCAAGTACCAGTAATCATTCTTGTAATTTTATATGAGGGAGAGGCATGAGCTAACATACTTTCTCTACTTGGATCGTATGCACTTATGACTGGAACTCTAGCAAGCATCCGCAACTACTAAAGATCATTAAGGTCGTGAAACCCAACCATAGTATTAAGTATCAAGTCCTCTTTATTCCCATACGCCATAAACCACTTATCCGCGTTTAGGCTCCTGTCACCCCTGCAACACCGACAATAAGTAAACCATGAACATATTGCAACACCCTACAGCGGGGGCCCCTCACGTTTGCGGGAGACAGAGGGCACCATAGGACAGCACCGAAAATAAAATATACAATCATACCAACCAAGATCACGATTAACCCATAGGACAAAACGGATCCACTCAAACATCATAGGATAGCCAAATATCATTGGGAAATAATATATGGAGTTGAGCACCATGTTTAAGTAGAGATTACAACGGGGAGAAGGGGTGTTACACCGCTGCATAGAGGGGGAGAGAGTTGGTGTTGACGGTAGCAAGATTGTTGATGTAGATCGCCGTCACGATCCTTGCCCCGGTGGCGTTCCGGCGCCACCAGGAGAGAGGGGGAGTGTAGCAACCCGACCTCAGATGGTCAAGTCTCTGTGCTTAAGTGTCATCCCTGGATCGGTATGCTGACACACACAGTACTCGAGGATTTATAACAGAGGTAAATCACATGTATAAAGTAACATAAATAATATTACCTCAATCCAAATAGCGGAAGTAACAACAAGGTTGTGGATTCCCATCAACACCAACGGCAAGGTTGAGTGTAGAAATCGTAACCCTAATGTATCACTTATTCGTCGTAAGAATCCTGCAACATGAGGCGTTGCAGCCACAAAGGGGGAGTACATTAAATGTACTGGCAAAATTCACACCATAGAGCAATGATGAATAAAGGCTATCACTACATGCATATTTGGCTGGTGGAGGCTCTATGGTTATAATGTTTTTGCAAAAAGCCAATTTTTCCCTACTGCAAAGGAATACATTTCATTTAACTACAAAGTTGGTTGAAAATATTGAGAATGGTAAACCCCTTCTCAATCCCAATTAAAAGTAATCATTAACAACCTAACAAATTAATTATAGAGTGATGAGATCAATATGATAATCCAAGAACCAGATACTCAAGATGTCCATAACCGGGGACACGCCTAACCATGATTAGTTTGTACAATCTGCAGAGGTTTGCGCACTTTTCCCCACAAGACTCGATCTCCTCCGTTGGATTTCTCGCACTACATGATGTTTGAGAAACGGACGACCGAGACACAGTCTTTCAGAAGCGTTAGCACCTTACGATGGGTAGACAGTATCACCTACATCCCCTACATCTGCTAGTCTACCACTGTAAGAGTTCACACGACTTAATCAACTATCGTAGAGCCCATAATAGCTTGTGGCTGCACATGGAAGTTTCTAGCATGAATAATCTTATGATCCGTTTGAGCCTGGGTGGCGGTCCATAGGAAAATCACACGGTACCCCGGGATTTCCAAAAAATACAGGCAACACTGGGTTCCCCAGGTGCCTCAATCCACCCAGATGTGTATTTAAGTAGCCACCTTAAGTTGAACCATTAATTAACAATCTCACATCTGTCATGAATTCAATCAAACCCAATCCACGTCTAGTAGCATAGCATAGCATGATAGGCAACGTAGAAGTAACTCCCAAAGGTTTGATAATAAACAGGTAATAGGTTCTACCTCATCAACTACTTCCCAAACACACAAGTTAAGAGATCCTACTCATGCAATGTTTGAGGGTTGAAACTAATGCATAAAATCTGGGTAATGAAAAGTATGATCAAAGTGTGAACTTGCCTCGTACTGTTGATGAAGATGATTCGCACTCATAACTCCTGATAGTTCTACTCGTCACACTCCGGTCAATCTATCGTGAGCAAGCAATAGTAACCACACATAAGCAATCACTCAAAAGATCAGAAAGAACGAAGAAGACAATTCGGAAGACTTCAAAACCAAGTAAATAACTCTTGCATCAGAAAACAATTTCTAACAGTACCAAAATTAAGTGAATTTGGCCCTATCAGAAAGTTTAGGTCAAGAGCTTCGATTTGCAAAAAGAATCAACTAAATCGGAGTTACAAAACTCAAGTTACGAACAAAAGAAGTTCAAACACAAATCTGATCTAACTCAAATTTTAAAATTTCAAAAACATGTTTAAGTTGTTTATCTGGATAAGGGGATCGTAATGAAGAAGTGGGCATTGGTTTCATCTAATTCCGACTAATGAGCAAGAAGTAGTGATCATTTTAAGATTAGGGACTAATCTGTAAAAACTTTTAATCGCAGACGGGTCCCTGTCAGAAATAAAATAAAACGAAAAGGCTATTTAACGAACGTTCACTAACGAACGCTAACAACCGAATTCGTCCGCTGCAAAGACCTAACCAGCGGACATTCACTAATTAGATCTAACAGAAGAAAAAAACTAAACCGGGTTTTCTGAAAAGAACAGCAAACAAAACCGATCGGTTTAAGTGGTTTTACCGGTCGGGGCGGTTTACGGCGAAAAACCGGCGGCGGCGGTTAGTGAGTCCGGCGGCGGCAGATCGGCTCCGGTGACTCCGGGGTTGGCGGCGATGGGCGGAGACGGCGGCGAGCGCGTCGCGGGGCGGTGGATCCGGACTACGGCGGCACTGGCGGCGGCGTGCACGGGGCTGCAGCGGCGGAGGTGAGATCCGGCAGCGGCGGCGGTGGTTTGCGGCGCGGGCGGCTGCTCGGCGGCGAGATGCGAGGCGAGGAGAGAGGAGAGACGGGCCCCAGGGCGGCGCCTCGATATTTAAAGGCGGAGGGGAGGCAGTGGCTTGGGCGAGGGGCGCAAGGCGGACGCAGAGTCCAGCCGGACTCCGGCGGCGGCGCTCCCGTGCGGGAGACGAACTCCTGCGGGAGCTCGGGGACGGTGGGGCACTGGGCCGTGGCCTGGCCTGGGAGCTGGGCCGGCCCAGTCGGCGGGAGAAAAGAAGTTTTTTTTAAACCAACAATTTTTTTCAAGAAAAAAATAACAAAATAAACAAAAATATTATATAGGCATATAATATATCAAATTTTTTAGAAAAAGATTTTCTACAACATGGACATTTTTATAGCATCAAATAAAATCCTCAATAGTTCAAATAAAGGAAAGAGTGCTACTGCTCTAATAAAATCCCATAAAAAGCCTTTTAAAAATACGAAAATTAATTCAAATTTATTTCTCTCCAATTTTCTGATGTAGGGAATCATTTTACCCTAATTTCCATATATATGTTTTGGAGAAAAATAATTTGAATAAAACCCAATTAACTCCCAGTTGAAAATAATTTCAAAAGGTCTTTAAATTGGATTTCTTTTAAACTTCCAACTCATATTTCATATGTTTTGAAGAAGTCATTTTATCTTCTCTCATGAAAATCATTGAGTTGCTTAAAGTTTCTGAACTTAAAAATATTTCCAAATGGAATTCAAATCTTTTCAAAACCCTTTTCATTTATTTAAATGGAAGAAGTCATGTCATCTTCTCTCCAGGGTTTTGTATTTGAAAAGAATTTGAATTCACGGAGATCATAAAAGCAAAGTGAAAGTTTGGGAAAGTCCTTTTATTCCCTCTCATTTAACTTTCAAAAGTTTTGAATTTCACTCAATTTCGCACAAGCAACCACACAACAATCAAAACTATCTATTTAATATAACATTCCAAAATTTAGAATTTTGGGATGTTACAAACGTACCACCCTTAAAATGAATCTCATCCTCGAGATTCGGAGAGGCTACTGTCGGTGTCAAACCGGCGGATCTCGTGTAGGGGGTCCCGAACTATGCGTCTAAGGCTAATGGTAACAGGAGGCGGGGGACACGATGTTTACCCAGGTTCGGGCCCTCTCGATGGAGGTAATACCCTACTTCCTGCTCGATTGATCTTGATGATATGAGTATTACAAGAGTTGATCTACCACGAGATCGTAGAGGCTAAACCCTAGAAGCTAGCCTATGATTATGATTGTTCCTATCCTACGGACTAAACCCTCCGGTTTATATAGACACCGGAGGGGGCTAGGGTTACACAGAGTCGGTTACAGAGAAGGAGATCTACATATCCGAATTGCCAAGCTTGCCTTCCACGCAAAGGAGAGTCCCATCCGGACACGGGACGAAGTCTTCAATCTTGTATCTTCATAGTCCAACAGTCCAGCCAAAGTATATAGTCCGGCTGTCCGAGGACCCCTTAATCCCGGACTCCCTCAGTAGCCCCCGAACGAGGCTTCAATGATGTCGCGTGGTTGGTGCGACATATGCCAATGGATGGCTTATCATTGTGGGAGCCAATAAGACGTCGCCGGTGCCTGGAAACGGATGAGGCGAAGACATGCACGCCGGCGGATCTTACCCAGGTTCGGGGCTCTCCGAGGAGATAACACCCCTAGTCCTGCTCTGCGGGGTCTCCGCATGATCACTAGATCGGGGAAAGGTAGCTACAATCGCTCCTAGAGCTGTTGGGATCAAGGGAGAAGAAGAACAAGGCTAGCTCTTGCTTCTCTCTATCTATGGTGTGTGTGCTATGCTTAGAAGCCAACCCTTTGCATGGGTGCTCCGGGGGGTTTATATAGGCCTACCCCCCGGGGGTACAATGGTAATCCGGCTTGGCTCTGGTCCCAGCCGTCAGTGTCTACGCTTGCCGGCTTCTCCGCCGGCTGTTGGGTCCCGCCGGCTGCCGGCTTCTTGGTCGACAGGCCGGCCCCACCGCCTAGGGTCTTGTCGGCGGCTGCTTACTGTAGCCTCGCCTATGATGACGAAGGCTTTGTCGAGGTAAGCATGGCTACCGTGGGCCGCCTCGGGGGCTCTCACTGTAGCCTCACCTCGTCTTGTCTCCTTAATGGGGCTCGTGCTTCGAGGAAGGGGGTAGCCGGCCTCTGGGGGCCGGCTACACCCTCGGCCGACTGGGGGAGGTCGGGCCGCCTCCGCGCCTCTCTCTGGCTGAAGGGGCCCGCCGCCCGTGGGCCGTACGGGAGTCTGTCGTGGATGACGTCGAGGCTAGGATGGCTACAGTGCCGAGCCGCACGGGAGACGGCCGTCCCGTACGGCCTCCTGTAGCCATGCCCGCCTCGGGCTTCGGGGGTAGTGGGCCGCACTATGGCCACGCCCCGTCTTGTCACCGTTATGTGGGTGTAGCTTTGGTGGTTGTGGTCTCGGCCGGCTTCTTGGAGTCGGCGCTCTTTGAGGCCGGCTTCTTGGAGTCGGCCACCCCGCGGTCGTCTTGGGGAGGGAGGTCGCTTGAGGTTGGACCGCCTTCCGTGAGTCGGCTTCAGAGGTAGCCGGCCTGGGAAGGGGGCCCGATGCTTGGAGTGCTTGGAGGCCCAAAGGCCTGGTAATTTTTCTGAAGAACCAGGGGTAGTCGGTTAGGCTACCCGTGGCCATTTACTCCGACAGTAGTCCCCGAAGCTGATTGGGCTTCGAGGTGGAGTAGGGGTTGAGAAGCTCGATCAGCTTCCTATCTTGACAAGTCGGCAGCTGGGAGCCGGCTTTAGTTAGGTGTGCCGCCCTGGTCGAAAACTCCGGAGTCGGAGGGCGGGAGCTCGCTAGCGCGTGCACCGGGCCACGGGCCGGCCACTGGCCGTCTGCAAACCACGTGGCCCCTCTTGGCCGGAAAGCCTGCCAGCCCACGCGCGTGACGGGACGTCGCCGCAGGGAGGGGGGGCCGCCACGTCCGCGCCCTGGCCCAGGCGCGGATTGTCTGCATCCTGAAACCGCCCGCACGTCTCGTGCGGCAGTTTCGGCTCGCATTCATGCGCAATAATCGCGAGGCGTGGGGGGAGTGGGTGCAGTTAATCCCACGACTCCCCCACGTTCGGCTTCCCCGGTCTTGCCTCGCGAAGCTATAAGTAGGGGGAGGTGGAGGGCGGCAGGCCCTCGCACGCTCCTCCACCTTCCTCCATCTTCTTTCTCTTGCCGCTTCTTGCGACAGCGCCTCGCTGCCGTGCTCTTCCACCGTACATTCCTCCGCCATCGCGCTAGTTTTCGCCATGCCTCCCGCCACGGAGCAGTATGGCGGGGATTGGGACGGCTCCAACGTGCACGAAGACCACGTCGAGTTCCTCCGCAACACGCGGCGGCTGCCCGGCGCGGACAAGGTGGAGGTCCGTCTCGCGCCGGCGAGGGAAATCAGGCCGGAGCCGCGGGAGGGCGAGCGGGTGGTCTTCCGCTCGCATTTTTTGCGCGGCATCGGCCTGCCAGCGAGCGCCTTCTTCCGCTCCTGGCTCGAGTTCTATCAGCTCCAGCCGCACCATCTCACCCCAAACGCGGTGGTGCTGCTGTCCGCCTTCGTCACCCTGTGCAAGGGCTACCTCGGCGTCCTCCCCACCCTTGAGCTCTGGGGGGAGTTCTTCCAGTCGAAGCTGGGCACGCGCATGCGGGGCGTGCGGCTCAGACTGGTGCCTTCATCGCGTCGCGGAGATCGGTCGCCGACAACCCCTTCCCCGTCATCACGCTGATCCAATCGGTGAAGAAGTGGCAAAAATCGTACTTCTATGTGCGGAACATCGCCCCGCGGGGCGACTACATCAACCTGCCGGCTTACGTAGCCGGCCCACCGGAGGGCAGGCGGCCCCAGTGGTCCTTCCGGGCCGTGACTCTGACGCCGGCCGGGTCCGCCACCGTCGCCCGAGTGCGGGAGCTGACCCAGGCAGAGGGCTTGACGGGGCCCGACCTTCTGGCCGCGTTCGTCACGCGCCGGGTTCTTCCGCTCCAGAGCCGGCCTCATCTGATCTGTCAGATGAGCGGCCAGCTCGATCCGAGCCGAATGTGTACCAAGGAGATGCCGCGCGCGGAGGTCGCCTATATGGTGAACTACCTTGCGAACTGCAAACTCACCGAAGAGTGGCAGTTCGGCAAGGAGCCGTATAGCCGAGCCAATCCGCCGCCTACGGTATGTTCTCCTTGTCTCTTCTTTTTCACTCTTTGCTTTGTTGCCGAGTACCTCTTGGCCGACTCTGACTTAGTCGGCTTGCTCTTCGACAGAGCCCTCTTCCTCGGCCGGCCGGCGGGTCAGACGCGGAGCGCCGATTCGTCCTCGACCGGACCGAACACGATCTGGAGGACCCCGACCTGGGGGCGGCCGGTATGGAAGACGACGTCGAGCCGGGTGGTGGCCAAGCCGGCCGCGAAGCAGGTGGCTCCAGGCTCAGCGTCACCTTTGACGACTGGCCGGACGATGATGAGGCCGAAGTCGTCCCGCACCGCCAGCCGGCATCTGGACGCGGCGCGGGTTCCTCCGCTGCACCGCCTGCTCGGGGCGGAGGCCAAAAACGTCGCGCCGCCCAGGGTTTGTTCGGCAGCCGGACGAAAAAACCCAGGGGCGGGGCGGCAGCCACCAGGCGGGAGGAGGCGGCCGCAAAGGCGGCTCGCTTCCTCAAGACGGTGAAGCAACCGCAGACCGTGTCGGCGTAAGTTCACCTTCTTTCGCATACTCTTTTTTCTTTCTTTGGTGGTTCTTGAGCTCTTGTCTTCTTCTCAACGATCAGGGCTCCGCTATCGCTTGAGCGGGCGACTGCTGCCTCCGTTGTCGAGTCTCCGAGGGGGTCTGGGAGCACCACCCGCCGCATGGACCCCCGCGCCGAGCTTCAGGCGGCGACGGAACGGAACGCGCGGGAGGCGCGGGAGGAGCAGGAGGCACGGGAGGCGGAGGCACGGAAGGCGGCCGCCGCCCAGGCGGCACGGGAGGAGGAGGCGGCGAAGGCGCTCGCCGATGCTGTAGCCAGGGCCCAAGCAGAGGCTGCGGCCGCGGCGGCTGCGGGGGAGGTTCTGATGGTCACTCCTCTGCGTGTTGCGGCGCCGGGGCCCATGGAGCCCTCGCCAGAGGGAGCCAGCGGCGACCAGCCAGGGCTGGGGGGAAGCGGCGACGTCATCATCTTGGAGAGGGCGTCGGAGCCGACCCCGCCAACTGGGGCGGCCCAAGGCGGCCGGCCTGGTCCGCCTCCTGCACAGTCGGCGGGGTGCGAGCCGGCCGTGAGGGCCGAGACGGCGGTTCGGATTCCGTCGAGCCGGCGCGCGGGGAAGGCTGCGTCGGAGCCGCAGAAGGCCGCGTCGGAGCGGCAACCGGCCGCCGGCTCCAGCTCGTCGGCCCAGGATGCGGAGGCGGCCAGCGCTACCTCAGGATGGACGCCAGGCGGAGGAACGGGCGTGGTGAACGTGGCCGCGCAGGACGTCCGGACCCGGCTCCAGGCCCAAGCTACGGCGCTGAGGCAGTACACCGACGAGTTCCTCGCGACGCGGGCGGCCATCCGGGTTAGGCTTCTTATCTTGCTTTTTCTTGATCTTGATTTCTTTTTGATCTTGATTTCTTCTTGATCTTGATTTCTTCTTGATCTTGATTTCTTCCGTGGGGGCGCCTCAGCGCACCCACTGGGTGTAGTCCCCGAGTTCCGAGTCGGCTGCTGAGCAGGCGGCTTGGAACTTCTTAGAGGATTTGTCTTTGCTATTCTTGTTCTTACTTCAGTCTTCTGTCTTTCTTGCAGGACTACCACAACCTTCGTGCGGCCGCCTTCAACTCCCAGGCTCGGGAGCTGACCCAGAAGACCGTCGACCTTACTGAGAGCCGAGGTACGTGCTTTGTTCTTTATCTCATGTGGGGGCGCGTCAGCGCACCCACTGGGTGTAGTCCCCGAGATTCGGGCCGACTGCTGAGCAGTCGGGTCGGATCTTCCTTGACGACTCCCTCTTATTGTTCTTTCTTTGTCTGCCGTCTCTGCAGCGGCCAATGCCAGTCTGAGGGCACAGCTGGGAGAGTCTCAGACTGCCCTCCATGCCAAGGACGCCGAGCTCGCCGCCTTGGTGCAGGAGCGCGACCGCCTGGTCAAGAAGCTGGCCGACCAGGAGGAAGGCCACAAGGCGTCCCTGAAGGTGGTGCAGGACCGCGAAGCCGCCCTCCAGGCCGAGTACGAGACGGAGGCGGCTGGCTGGGCTGAGGCCAGGCAGACTCTGATTTCTGGCTATGGCCAGATCAAAGATCTGGTTGACGGTAAGCCGCCTACCTCTTCGTCCTTTCTTGCCATCTGCCACTTTTGGCTTGTTTTCTGACTTGGTGCTCTTTTCTTCTTTTCTTCTTCTTTCTTGTGCAGAATATTTTCCTGGTTATTCTACCGCCGCCAACCAGACCATCGAAGCCCGCCGCCAAGCCCGCAGGCAGGCTGGCTTCGAGATTTCGCCAACTGCCGGCCGTTCGCTGGAGGAGCAGCTCCTGGCGATCCAGGCCCGCATCCAGCCGGCTCACCGCCTGCTCCGCCGTCTTCAGCGCTTCGGGGCGCAAGTCTTGGCCGCCCTCTGGCCCGGCCAGGCGGTTCCTCGCACCCCTCGTCGGACTGCCGATTGGCTGGAGGTGGTAGTCGGCCGCTTCGAAGCTTGGAAGGCCTCGGCGGCTCGCTCCAGTGCCAGGTGGGCGCTGGAGTTCGTCAAGGCCTGGTATCCCGGCCTGAGCCTGGATCAGCTGGCTACCTGGCGGCAGCAAGCCGACACCGAGCTGGAGCCGGCGTGGCCGCCCATCATCCGGCGGGCTTCGTTGATCGCCGACTACACCGACACCAGCGTCTTCGCCCCCGAGGTGGACGACAATGGTGTCGCCCAGCCGGAGGAGTGGTTCGGTCCGAACCCGGCGGATGACAAGGACTCGGCGGAGGAGATCGACTCCAGCGACGAGAGCGAAGAGGAGGAGGAGGAGGGTGAAGACGCCGAGCCGGCTGGTGGAGCAGCCGACCAGCCCCAGCTTGACCGCGCCTCCAGCACTACACCACGCGCGAGTGCGTCGCCTGCCCTGGTGGCGGCCAAGCCGAGACCCGCTAGGCGGCCACTCCTTTAGCCGGCCAGGCCGCCTTTACCGACCAGCTCGGCCTCCGCACCGCACCTTAGTCTAGTCCGCCGTCTTTTGTTTTCCTGTCTTGTCACTTTTGGAACAAAACTTCTGTTAAGTCTGCACAATTCCACCCACTGGGGGTGTATTCGAACCATGTTGATGGCCAGCCTGCTGGGGGCCTTATATGTATATATAACTTATGCATGCATTTGGCTTTTCCTTGTACTTTGCTTTTCGTCCTTCTGCTGTTTCCTTTGCCGCCCTCCCTTGGTTGCCGCCTTCCCAGTCCAACAGTTGCTCTGCAATCTGTTGCTGGAGAAGTGCTTGGCCGATTGGGAGGGCAAGTACTCTAGCTTTGCTGGACTAAAGCTAGGTGTTTAGGAAGCCGGCCAGCCGGCTGTTCTGGCAGCCGGCAAGCATGTTTGGAGGCCGTCTCTTTGCTATACAGGTTCGTTGTTCCTTAGCCATTTTTCGTGTGGGCGTCCTTTCTGTCTTGCCTCTTGCTAGTCGGACAGTCAGTTCTTTGAGCTGCGACTTTCAACAAGAGAGGACTCGGGAGCCGGCGCACTACTTTCCTGACTTCAGGAAGAACTTTAAATACATCTCAAGGCGGCCAGTCCCCGGGCCGACTAGTCGAACCCGGTGCCAGACAAAAAATCAAATGTAATAATACATTCATGGATATGACACTCGTCATTCATAGATAAATAAAGGCAGTCCCCGAGTACTGTTCGGGGGGCCTGTTGGTTCGTACTTAATACAAAAGGGGAGCGTGATACATACTGCTTTTCAGCTGTAAAATCGTCTTAGGAGGTTTGCGTTCCATGGTCGCTCCGACTCCTTGCCGGAGTCGTCTCTCTTGCGTGCTCTTGGTTTTTGCGCATCGATCAAGTAGTAGGAGTCATTGCCGAGTGCCTTGCTGACGACGAAGGGGCCTTCCCAAGGAGCCGAGAGCTTGTGCTGGCCGGCTGTTCGCTGGATCAGCCGGAGCACAAGGTCGCCCTCTTGGAAGGATCTTGGCTTGACCTTGCGGTTGTAGTAGTGGCGCAGTCCTTGCTGGTAGATGGCGGACCGGCTGAGTGCTAACAGCCGGCCTTCTTCCAGTAGGTCCACGCCGTCTTCTCTTGCTTCTTTGGCCTCCGCCTCCGTGTACATGGTGACCCGAGGCGAGTCGAACTCGATGTCGGTTGGGATCACAGCCTCGGCACCATACACGAGAAAAAACGGAGTGAAGCCGGTTGATTTGTTGGGCGTAGTGCGCAGACTCCAGAGGACAGCCGGCAGCTCTTCGAGCCAGCACCCGGCCGATCGCTCCAGTGGAACAACCAGTCGGGGCTTGATGCCGGAGAGGATGAGTCCATTTGCTCGCTCGACCTGGCCGTTTGACCGCGGGTGGGCAACGGACGCTAAGTCCAGTCGGATGCCCTGCGTCGCGCAGAAACGTGCCAGTGCTCCTTTGGCGAAGTTCGTGCCGTTGTCGGTGATGATGCTGTGCGGCATGCCGTACCGAGTAGTGATGTCGGTGATGAATGTTACGGCAGTCGGCCCATTGAGCTTCTTGGTTGGTTTTGCTTCAATCCACTTTGTGAACTTGTCCACAGCAACAAGTAGATGTGTCAGGCCGCCGCGGGCTGTCTTGAAGGGACCCACCATGTCCAGTCCCCAGACGGCAAAAGGCCAGGTGAGGGGAATGGTATTGAGTGTAGAAGCCGGCAGGTGTTGCTTGGAGCTAAAAACTTGGCATCCTCTGCAGCTCTTGACTATTTCTTTAGCATCCTCCAAGGCAGTCGGCCAGAAGAAACCGTGACGGAAAGCCTTGGCCACAAGTGATCATGAGGCTGCGTGGTGGCCGCATTCGCCTTGGTGGATGTCTTTGAGGATTGCCACTCCTTTTTCTGGCTCGACACAACGCTGGAAGACTCCAGTGATGCTGCGCTTCACAAGCTCTCTGTTGATTATTGTGTATGCTGCAGCTCGTCGTTGCACTAGTCTTGCTGAGATCTCATCAGCCGGCAGCTCTCTGCTGACTAGGAACTTGAGGATGGGCTGGGCCCATGACGGAGCTGTGACTTCTTCTACTATTAATGTGGCCACCATGACT